>NC_045444.1:122358368-122433102 GCF_002776525.5 Piliocolobus tephrosceles
AGCCTGTAATCCCAGCACTTTGGGAGGCCGAGGCGGGCGGATCACAAAGTCAGGAGATATCGAGACCACCCTGGCCAATATGGTGAAACCCCGTCTCTACTAAAGAATACAAAACACTAGCCGGGCGAGGTGGCGGCGCCTGTAGTCCCAGCTACTGGGGAGGCTGAGGCAGGAGAATGGCGTAAACCCGGGAGGCGGAGCTTGCGGTGAGCTGAGATCCGGCCACTGCACTCCAGCCTGGGCGACAGAGCAAGACTCTGCCTCAAAAAAAAAAAAAAAAGAAAGAAAGAAAATCAAAGAAGCACTCACGCTAAATATGCAGGATTTTTTAAGTGTCCAACAGATTGTATTTGAGACAATAAAAGGGGTTTGTGAACTGTCTTTGATAGTCATGGACCAAGGCTGAGCTCACCTGGCCTGCAGATGGCTTCCTGCTGAGCATCTCAGTGGTCTCAGCCACTCCTGGAAGGATTGGTTCTAGCACAGAGAGCAGACAGAGGCCACCCTAGTGACTGTGAGGGCCTAGCAGGGAGTGGCAGGGCCTGACTCCAAGGATACATACAATCTGGAACATTTGTTCAACAGCCACTCTCCCAGAACCACACTGGGGCCATGTGATCCGTAGACCCTTGTGTGTACAGTGTGTGCAGAGGGGACTCACGGTAACCAGTTCAGCCAGCGTTTGTGAATCTGCAGTGCGATGCAGGAAAACCTGCCTGATCTGCAGTGGACTGACCAGGACCAGCCTAGGAAAGCCATTTGGGCTGATGTGTCTGAAAGCGCTGAATTAAAAGTGAGAGTTTTAATAATAGAAATGAAGAAGGAAAAAAAATGGCCAGCAGCAGGGGAGTGCTCCCCAGTGTTGCTGGGGAGTTTCGCTGCTGCCCAGCCCCTGTTCAGGGTCTTCTGGAAGCTCCCAGCAGCCCCCTGAGACAGACAGGTTGGAGCACTACAGCTGCCTGTGGCTGGCACACAGAGTCGTAATTTTTCTCAGTTTTAAAAACCAATCCAGATTTTGGAATCATCCACCGTTGTGGTAAACTTAAAATTGTCCAAAGACACCAGATGCTTCTCCTTCAAATGGTGTCCCTGGCCCATCTCTAGGAGAGAACTAAACCTTTTTTAAAAACTCACATATCCTGTGGTTTTTCAGTTCTCAAAAAATGCTTTTGTCTCCCCTGTCCTCTCCAAAAGTAGTCTTTGTTTTGTTTTGTTTTGTTTTAGGGATAAGGTTGCTGGGCACGGTGGTTTGTGCCTATAATCCCAGCACTTTGGGAGGCTGAGGCGGGTGGATCACAAGGTCGAGAGATCAAGACCATCTTGGCCAACATGGTGAAACTCCATCTCTACTAAAAATACAAAAAATTAGCCGGGCGTGGTGGCGCACACCTGTAGTCCCAGCTACTCGGGAGGCTGAGGCAGGAGAATTGCTTGAACCCAGGAGGCGGAGCTTGCAGTGAGTGAGCTGAGATCGTGCCACTACACTCCAGCCTGGGGACAGAGCAAGACTCTGTCTCAAAAAAAGAAAAAACAGAGATAGGGTCTCACTCTGTTGCCCAGAGTGGAGTACAGTGGTGCGATCATGGCTCACTGCAACCTTAAACCCCTGGGCTCAAAGGCTCCTCCTGCCTCAGCCTCCTGAGGAGTCAGGATTACAGGTATGAGCCACCATGACCAGCTAAATGTAATTTAATTTACTTCCTTATGTAGGTAGGTGGGTATAGACAGGGTCTCACTTTGTTGGCCAGGTTGGCGCAAACTCCTGATTTCAAGTGATCCTTCCACCTTGGCCTCCGAAAGTGCTAGGATTACAGGAGTGAAGCACTGCATCTAGCCCAAAAATAGTCTTTTCTTACATTTTCCCCTCTAATGTCTTACCATTACCACTGTCTGTGGTCCACCTGAACTGTACCGGGAGCCGCATGTGTTGTTTTAAATTTTCTAGTAGCTACATGTTAAAAAGTCAAAAGAATCTGATGGAAGTAATTTTAATAATATAGTTAACCCAGTATATCTAACATGTCAATTCAGCATAGCAAGCAGTGTAAAAAAAGCATTCAGGAGATATATATATATATATATATTTTTTTTTTTTTTTTTTTTTTTTTTTCTCTCTGAGACGGAGTCTGGCTCTGTCGCCAGGCTGGAGTAGGCAGTGGGGCGGTCTCAGCTCACTGCAACCTCCGCATACCGAATTCAAGCAATTCTCCTGCCTCAGCCTCCTGAGTAGCTGGTACTACAGGCACGCACCAGCACACCCGGCTAATTTTTGTATTTTTTAGTAGAGACGGGGTTCCACCGTATTGACCAGGCTGGTCTTGAACTCCTCTCCTCGTGAACCGCCTGCCTCAGTCTCCCAAAGTACTGGGATTACAGGTGTGAGCCACCGTGCCTGGCCTATATTCTTCTTTTATTCTGAGCCTTTGACATGTCAGTAAGTTATTTCACACAGCACATCTCCGTTAGGACTAGCCACGATTCAAGCTTCTGATGGCCACATGTGGCCCATGTTTAGCCATCGTGGGTCTAGATGGCTTATCAGGGCAGAAGTTACATTTGCCCTGTCAACTTGCAAAACAGCTGGGGAGTGGGGATGTCGGATTATTCCATCCTGGTGGTGCGCAGTTGGGAGTAATTGTCGTAAGTTAGTCTTTGACAAGGAACTTGTAATGATGCTCGCATATAAAATAATTTATAAGTATCTATAACATAACCTGAGAATGGCGATTAAGTAACCTGATCTTAACTCCAAGGCCCACCACAGCAACTTTGAGCTTAGAAGCCGCTTAACTGTTGTAACTTGTAACTTCGTCAGTGGTGGGTGTACAGGCAGGTCAGCTTGTTCACGTGGGCCACAACATGGCTTTACCCCACCATCTCCCGTGGCCTTCTCAACACATTTTCGAATCTGCGGGAGACCTGCAGCCCCCCGCCAGACCCACAGAAACACACTCTGCTGGTGGGCCTGGGCATGCCCCTCCCCCCAAGCATTTCCACTGCACATCCCAGGTCAGGAACCACCCTCTGGGTGCCAGGGTCTCCTCCAGGAGCACAGGTTCTCACCTGGGGCTGGTCTGCCCCCAGGGACATTCGGAAATGCCTGGAGACATTCTGGATTGTCCTAGCGTGGTGGGGGGCTGGGGAGCTGCCACTGGCGTCTAGTGGGCAGGGCCAGGGATGCTGCTGGCCAGCCTGTAATGCACAGGGAGACTCCCCTGCAACAGAGAGTTACCTGGCAGTGCTGAGGGTCAGAAACCCTCCTGGGGCCGCAGTTCTCAGAATCACCTGGAGGGCGTGTTGAAAACCCAGCCTTAGCCGGGCGAGGTGGCGGGCGCCTGTAATCCCAGCTACTCAGGAGGCTGAGGCAGGAGAATGGCGTAAACCCGGGAGGCGGAGCTTGCAGTGAGCTGAGATCCGGCCACTGCACTCCAGCCTGGGCGACAGAGCGAGACTCCGTCTCAAAAAAAAAAAAAAAAAAAAGAAAGAAAACCCAGCCAGCCCCAGAAGTTCTCACTCAGTGTGCCTGGGACAGAATGGGCGAATCTGCATTCTGACAAGTTCCCAGGAGAGGCTAGGGCTGCGGGTCCAGGGGCCACACTTTTGAGAGTGGCTGCCCCCTAGAGCACCTGGGGCTCTAAAACGGCTGATGTCTGCCTCGCCCCGAGACTGTGATTAGACAGAGGTGAGGTTTAGACTTTCAGAATTTGCAGAAATTCCCCAGCTGATTTGCATGTAAAGCCAAGATAGGGAAGCTCTGCCTGACAGAGTCTGAATGAAGGGATGAAGAGGTGGGGCGGAGAGCAGAGGCCCAGGAAGAAGCTGCATAGGGGAGTCACAAGCCCACACCTGGCCAACGAACAGAGCAAAGGCTTTTCTGAAACCCCTCTGGAGATGGGCCCCTTGGGTCGTCAGGAACCTCGAACCACTGTCGCCCCCAGATAAAGCCACCACACCTTTGGGGGCAGGCAACATGGCTGTGAAAAAGGAGAGAAAAGCAAGGCTGGGGGTGGGCTGCGTTTCCACGCTGGTCCCCATCAGGCCCTGCCAGGCTGCCCACACACAGGCCCAGCTCTGGCCAGGGCCAGGGCTTGAAGCAGACCCTCCTGAGGAGCTGTTGAGCGAGCTCAGGGCCATCCTCCATCCCGTGCTTTTGCCAGTGGGGGCAGTCTGGCATTGCATTATGACGGATTCTGCCTCTGCTGCGTGCCTCAGTTTCGATTCTGGCTCCTCCACTTCAGAGAAGGCAGGGGAAATGGCTTCCCCCAGAACAGATAGCCGATGATTTTTTGGACTTCCAAACAGTCCTTCCTAGTAGACAACTTTCCTTCTCATTAAAGATCCAGTGACAGTTTGCATGAGAGTTTTCTCCACTGCATCCCAGCTGACTGTGAGGAGCAGCTTGACGCAGTAGCGGCCCTGGTGAGAAACCTTGCCTTCCTGGACCATTTGGGCCACAAGTCAGCATCAGTCGCTTCTCGTAACATCAGTACCCTCTGCAAGGGAGAGGCTAAGCAAGAAGACCCCCGGAGAGCCCCTGCTCTCCAGGGAAGCATGTGATTCTCTCCAGTCCCTCCCCAGAGCATCAACTGTAAAAGCTTTAGCCATTTCTTTGGGACGACTTTGGATCAGCATAGAAGGATACTAGGGTGTTCTGTACACACTATGCACTCTGGGAAGTTAATGAACAGTTTTTATCTGGCCTGGCACAGGCTGTTCTTAATTTTTATAAGCTTAAACTCAGCAGTTTCCAGTTCATACTAAACATTAAAAGAGTCCATTTGCTCTTACGAGATAATAGTCTCCATAAAACCTAACACCTACATACAGTAGGCATTCTGAACCACACTCAACCAAAAAAAATGTGGAAAAATGTTATGAAACATTTATTGAATTAGACAGTGACCAAAAATTTCTTCAGTGCAAAACACACTCAGATTTGGTTTTTATTTCCATTTCTTGTTTTCGTTTACTTAGAGTCTATAGGATTAACATAAAGACTGAGTTCTCAGTGACAGAAACCAGGCTGGGCACGGTGGCTCATGCCTGTGATTCCAGCAGTTTGAGAGGCGGAAGCATGCAGATCAGTTGAGCTCATGAATTCAAGACCAGCCTGGACCACATGGCAAAACCCCATCTCTGCAAAAAATGCAGAAATTAGCCAGGCGTGGTTGCACACCTGTAGTCCTAGCTACTTGGGAGGCTGAGGTGGGAGAATGGTTTGAGCCTGAGAGTTGGAGGTTGCAGTGAGCCAAGATCACTCCACTGCACTCAGCTTGGATGATAGAGCCAGACCTCTCAAAAAAAACAAAACAAAACAAAAACAAAAACAAAAATGAAACACAAAAGGCTATATAGGTGTTGTGATTCTGTTTATATGGAATCTCAGAAAAGGCTGATCTGTAGAGATAGAAAGAGAAGCATTTGCATCGGTGTGGAAATGGGAATTTCAGGTGGGCATGAGAAATCTTAGGGGTGATAGAAATGTTCTAAACCAGATTCTGGTGATGGTTGCAAGCTGGCTTTTTTTTTTTCCTAAAAATCACTGAAGTGTATCCCTAAAAATAGGTAGATCTTATGGTATGTAAATTATACCTTAATAAAGCTGTTGAGGAAAACAGAAGACTTGGTACTGCCCATCCCCAGCCTCAAGGGCTCTCAGTTTATTAAGAAAAGTAAGGAAAACATAAGACAGATGGATGGGGGTTGAAGCCACAAAGGGTCCTGGCTGTTGCCCCCTTAGACATCCTAATAGTGAGTTCTCAGTGAAAGAAACCAGGCTGGACCTGGTGGCTCAGTGTTCTAGCCTTGGGTGAGGATGAAGGAGGCTGGGACCGAATCTTTTTCTTTGGTTTTCAAAGCCTTCCAGGTAAACATGGGACCTGCCAGGTTTTTCAGCACTGGAAACAGCCGACGTCCCCCTCAGCGGCCTCCAGGGGAAGCCCCCCAGGAGTTTTGAGGCTCCTTGCTCCTCCACTGCTTTGAGGAGCTCATAGCCCCTTCAAACTCTTCCCAAACCTCACAGGCCTTTCTGTGTCCCTGACAAAGGTCCCAAGAGGAGCCTTTGACAAACAGCAGTGAGAGCTGAGAGCTGCCCAGTGTCATCAAGATGCCGTTGTTGATTCTAGCTTTGAAATCTGTGGCCGAATAGGTGGCTTAATCTGAAATTCATTTGGAGAAGGCAAACAAATATTCAGAGGAAGCAACAGAAGTTCCATTAGAGCGAACCTCCGCAGGGAGTGACAGCAGGGGCCATGATGCAGGGGAGGCCAGGACAGCGTGGGTCACCCAGGCGGAGGCGGTGCCACCCCCTCACACAGACCAGGGATCCGGGGGCAGCTCTGCTCCTTACCAAGGCCCAAGACTGGTGCTGTCATAGCAGTCCTCCTTCAGAGGCACCCCTCAATCAGATCTAGGAATTGAAAGTCAGATTGGTTTCACAAGAAAATATTGTGGAGTTTTTTAAGATCTTGAGGCTGGGCGCCGTGGCTCATGCCTGTAATCCCAGCACTTTGAGAGGCCAAAGTGGTTGGATCACTTGAGGTCAGGAGTTCAAGACCAGCCTGGCCAACATGGTGAATCCCCATCAACTAAACATACAAAAATTAGCCAGGCAGGGTGGCATGCACCTGTAATCCCAGCTACTTGGGAGACTGAGGCAGAATCGCTTGAACCCTGGAGGCAGAGGTTGCAGTGAGTTGAGATCACGCCATTGTACTCCAGCCTGGTTGACAGAGTGAGACTCCATCTCAAAAAAAAGTCTTGAGAATGTCTACTTCCTGACAACTTTACACATGGCCCATAACAAGCTGTCCTGACCTTCTCAGCATGTGACCCAGGACACCATGGAATCTGGGAAAGCCGTGATTTCCACAGTATACTCCTGGAAATTTTAATCTCAGAGAGTTATGATAGATGTTTCTGGGAAAGGAGTTGTGTTTAAGAACTGGATTAAGGCCGGGCGCGGTGGCTCAAGCCTGTAATCCCAGCACTTTGGGAGGCTGAGACGGACGGATCACGAGGTCAGGAGATCGAGACCATCCTGGCTAACACAGCGAAACCCCGTCTCTACTAAAAAAATACAAAAAACTAGCCGGGCGAGGTGGCGGGCGCCTGTAGTCCCAGCTACTCGGGAGGCTGAGGCAGGAGAATGGTGTAAACCCGGGAGGCGGAGCTTGCAGTGAGCTGAGATCCAGCCACTACACTCCAGCCCGGGCGACAGAGTGAGACTCCATCTCAAAAAAAAAAAAAAAAAGAACTGGATTAAACAAAATTACAGAGGCTTCTTTACGGTACATATGATTTCCCACACCACTAAAGAGGGAAGCCCCAGCACTGTGAACATACCTGGCAACAGAATGATTCCTGGACAGATGCCTCCAGTGAGCCAGAGCCACATTTTGGGAAGTGACTGTATCCTACAGATGAGAAAAATAGGCCCAGCACAGCGGCTCATGCCTGTAAGCCCAGCACTTTGGGAGGCCAAGGTGAGCTGATTGCTTGAGCCTAGGAGTTCAAGACCAGCCTCGGCAACATGGCAAAATCCTGTCACTACAGAAAATACCCCCCCAAAAAAAAGCCAGGCATGGTGGTGCATGTCTGTGGTCCCAGCTACTTCAGAGGCTGAGGCGGGAGGATCGCTTGAGTCTGGCAGGCGGAGGTTGCAATAAGCTGTGATTACGCCACTGCACTCGAGCCTGGGCAACAGAGTGAGACCCTATCTCAAAGAAAGAAAAAAGAGTAGAAAAAATAATAATAATTATATATATATATATTCCAACCCTCGAGAGATAATCAGTTAATGTTTGACATATTACATATAGTCTTCCTATGTAACATTTGTGGAAAGAAACAATGCTTTAAAGACAATTTAAGAGCGTTTTTTGGGCTAACACTGTATCGTGAACATCTTCTCATGTCCTTATGTATGTCTTTTTTTTTTTTTTTTTTTTTTTTTTTGAGACGGAGTTTCACTCTGTTGCCCAAGCTGGAGTGCAATGGCACGGCTCACTGCAACCTCTGCCTCCTGTGTTCAAGTGATTCTCCTGTCTCAGCCTCTTGAGTAGCTGGGATTACAGGCGCATGCCACCACGCCCGGCTAATTTTTGTATTTTTAGTGGAGACGGGGTTTCATCATATTGGTCAGGCTTGTCTCGAACTCCTGACCTCAGGTGATCCGCCCACCTCGACCTCCCAAAGTGCTGGGATTACAGGCGTGCGCCACCGCGCCCAGCCATGTGTGTCTTTTAAAGCGTTATTTTTAATGGTGTCACGGTAATCCGTCCATGGTTGAGCCGTCATTACATAATCATCCCCCTTGGACATGGGTTTGCAGTGAAATATCGAAATACCTCTGGGTTGAGCACGTTTGTGAGTACAGCTTGTGGAGCTTATGATTAATTCATTTCTAAGGATGAGTTTCTAGAAGGAGCCAAACGAGGTCAAAGGCTGTGGACTTTCTCAGGTATTGATCCAGCGTCACCGTGCTGCTCTCCAGAAGGGTGGTGTCCTCCGTGTACATCTGTTCTTTCCTCTCCAGAAGGGTGGCGCCCTCCGTGTGTATCTCCGTGTGTATCTGTTCTTTCTCACCTTGCGCCTCCCCAGGGTCACTGCCAGCCTCACAGCGCTAGAGCTCTGCTTCGATTGGCTCATTGCTCTGCTCTCAGCCCTGCTGTATCCATCAGGGTTCTCCAGAGAAACAACCAATTGTGTGTGTGTAATCTGACGTGTGTAGGGCAGGCCAGCTGGGTGTGTGTGTGTGTGTGTGTGTGTGTGTGTGTGTGTGTGAAATCTGAAGTGTGTAGGGCAGGCTGGTGTTCTGGAAACCCAGGCAGAAGTTAGTGCTGCATGCTTGATGTAGGATTTCGTTGTCAGGAAACCTGTTTTTTCGCTCTTTGGGCCCTCACCTGATGGGATGAGGCCTACCTGCATTATCAAGGATAATTGCCTTTGCTTGGAGTCCATGGACTGTAGGTGACATCTACAAAAGGCCTTCACAGCAATGCATAGGTTATGTGTGATGAAATCACTGGACACTGTGGCCTGGCCAGGTTGACGTGTGAAACCGATCATGAGTCACCCTGCTATGACTTTAATTGCCTTGAGAATTCCTTCCCAGCAAAAGCCACAAGCTGCCTCTCCCGGAGGGGTGGGTTGCACTTATTGGGCACTTTTGCCTTTGAAAGTCATCTCCCTGGATAAGTATTACTACTGAACTACCTGCTGAGCAGCATGCTAGCGTTTCTTGACACCAGATGTTTCACACACGTCTCTCCCCTACCTGGCTCCTGTGGCTGGGTGCTGGATGGGACCATGGGACCCGGTCCACCCTCCGGCCCCTTCTCCCTGTAGGAATCCTAAGTTTGAGCCAGACTGGTTTTTCTAGCAGGCTGGTTGCCCACCCTCCCACCCCTGCAGCTGCCCCATCCCACATGGTTAAGTGGGTGGCCACACCCACTGCCTTTCCTTTCTCACCTCCAGCTCTGTTCTTCATTCCAGCAGAAGGCCCAGCCTCACACAGTGACCCAATGGGCTTGAACAGTGAAGTTCCAGCCCCATCCCTTTAGCCTCATCCCTCATGGGGGAAGATACCTGACGCCGGGGCCGGGGGTGTAGGAGGTGATTGAAACAGCCTGATCCATACCCCTGCCTGGTGGGTTAGGGCTCTGATGCTACGCCAGGCCTGGCATTAGACAGGGGGTTCTACAGAGTCCCCTCTCGCTGCTGTGTGCCGGGCACTGTGCTAGCCCCACACCTGCCCTCAGGAAGCTCACAACATGAAGGGGAGACAGACACACCAAAAACTGCTTGATACTGTGACCCATGCTGGCCAGGCACCATGGCTTACACCTGTAATCCAGCACTTTGGGAGGCCAAAGTGGGAGAGCTCCTTGACACCAGGAGTTTGAGACCAGCCTAGGCAGCGTAGTGAGACTCGGTCTCTACAAAAAAAACAAAATTAAAAAGAAAAAAAAAAAAAACAGACATGGTGGCATGTGCCTGTGGTCCCAGCTACTCAGAAGGCTGAGTTGGGTGGATCGCTTGAGCCCAGGAGTTTAAGGCTGCAGTGAGCTGTGATGGTGCCACTGCATTCCAGCCTGGGTGACAGAGACCTCATCTCAAAAAAAAAAAAAAAAAGTGTGTGTGTGTATATATACACACACACACACACGCACACACATATACATACATACAGATATATATATATATATAGTGATCCATGCAGAAACTGCAGCAGAGGTGGGCAAACAGGAGGAAGTAGGCTGCAGGGTCAAGGCAAGCCTCAGAGAAAAAAACCTAAGATGGAGTGGCCCTGACAGGCAGTTGGTGGGACAGGGAAGGGGTGGTACAGATGAAGGGAACCCCCACGCAAAGGTATAAAAGAGGACCCCCCAGTATGCTAACATGTATTCCACTGTTGCTGAAGACTAACACTCGAGGCGCTGGTTACCAAGGAATGAGAACTGTGATGGGTTTGAGATTTTACTTCCCTGGCAAGTTGGCCTTCCAGTTTCATGGAGTTGGTCTAAGATATGAGACTTCAGGGTCAGAGACAAAGAAAATTTCTTTATTCACAGCAATAGCAGTAGCCAGAGTGTTAGCATCTGGGTCATTTCCCGGGGCCCAGTGCCCATAGCTGTGATGCAGTCAGGGCCCCACGGCATCCGCACACATCGAGGGCTGCATTGCAGGAACGGAACCCTATGCTTAGGAACCCAAATCTTCTACAGTGGGCAGAAAGCACATTTGCCGTGTGCTCTGGAGGGAGATGCTGTCTCCGTTGTCCAAGGCTGTTTCCTGTGCACGTTCTTGGAAAGATAGTTGGGAAAAAAGGCAGGCAGAGCCTCTGCTGGAAAGACACGGGGAAAGGAGAGAGAATTGTTACCCAGCAAAGGAAGGAAGGCAGAGATCAGACTGCCTCCTCCACCAAATCTCTGGTCTAGATTCTGTGAGTCCAGAAACCTCCATCTCAGTCTGGGAGGGACAGCTAGGAGGAAATTAGGACATCAGTTTGCAACCAAACAAGTTTAGAGGACTGTGGAATTCCCAGGCCAAGGGAAGAGGTGTTATGGAGACTCTATGGCCAAGAGGGACAGATCACACCAGACATCAAGCTCAATGGATGCCACCAAGGACAGCCACCCGCCATGTCTTGTACACGTTTCATCCATCCAGCTTTTAGCCTCTCTGTCTTTCTCTTCCTAATAGGGTAGGTATAAGATTCCCATTGCTGCTGTAACAAATTACCACCCACTAAGTAGTTTAAAGTAACAGGGATGTATTCCATTACAGTTCTGGAGGTCAGAAGTCCAAGCTGGGTCTGCATGGTGTCATTCCTTCTAGAGGCTATGAGGGAGTCCATGCCCCTGTCTTTTCCAGCTTCTAGAAGCTGCCACTCGTCTTGGTGGCCTTGCATCCCCTCTGACCTCACATCTTCTGACTCTGATGCTCCTATTCATATGACCGTCTTATAAGGACCCTTGTAAATTGGGCCCACCTGGATAATCCAAGATACTCTCCCCTCTCAAGGGCCTTGGCTGAACTGTATCTGCAGTTAAATTGCCATGTGAGGTTGCATAGTCACAGGTCCTGGGGATTAGGACGTTGACGTCTTTGGGAGCCATTTCCCTTCTACCACATTCTTCTGACCTCTGTAGACACTGTGGCCCATGTCATCAAACCCCCATGACAGTCACAGCCCTGCCTATTTCTTTCCATCCAGACAGGTGGTGCCTGTGGGTACATCTCAGCGTAGGGTGCAGATGCAGTTGTCTGTTGGAAGGAAAAGCACATAGAATCGGGAGGGGAGAGGCCCGGCTACAGTGAGGACAATGGGCAGGAGGCCAGGGTCTTGTCCTGCCACAACACTGACCACCTAGAACCTCAACTTTCATCTTTAAAAATAAAGAGAGAGAGAGAGAGAGTAAGCACACCTGCCATACTCACCCCCTCAGGTTGTGTGGAAGCTCAGCGGAGAAAACGGCTGGGGTGCATGTCTGAACCCCACTACATGTGGACAGACACTCTCTGTGTCACCTTTTAGTAGCTGCAGTGTGTCCTCCACCCGACTGAGAGTCTGTGTGTCAAGACTGGGGTGAATTCTTTCTGACCAGTTGCAGACAGAAACCACACCTCCTGGTCCAAAGCCACCAAGTCATTACTTTTCCAAGCTTTTCCAGTAGACACGCATGACTCCTTCCTTAAAACAACTTATAGTGAAAATATGTGGATGGTAGAAAAAGTAATGTTTCCAGTCTGCTGAAAGTTCTGTGGCTTTTTTTTTTTTTTTTTTGCAGGGCAATTATCTGTATAAAATACTTTTTTTCTTTTAAGTAGAATCCTATTGCTAATGAAACCATATTTTGAACATGAAAATTGTTACAAAGAGGAAAAAATGTCATTATCCAGAAAAGCTGCAATAGCTCATGCATTTGATGGTCTAAATAGAACATTTTTCTTCTCAGGGAGATGAAAGCGGTCCCCTCCTATTAGCCTATGAAATTATTTTTGAATTGGGTTTTAATCCCTGGAACGAGAAAGGGGGATGGAACCCGAACATAGGTTCCATGCATGGGAAGTCAAACCTGAAATTTAGAGACAGGAAATACAGCACGCCTAGTCACTAATCCAAAAGAAATGTGAAAAAAGAGTTGTTTTAATGTTGGAAAAAGGCAGCATGAAAGGTAAGGCTTCCTTCCTGCCGTTTCCTCTGGTGCCCTTTTCTCTCCCCCGATCACATTTGCTAGATGTCCATTTCTGTAAGTTTTCCCTCTAGAACAAACCTATCATTTTTCACCACGGGATATTTACAGCTTCAATCAGTGCCAAATTCAATTGGCTTCTGATCTCATCGCTGGAAGTTATAGATGCAGATATTATTTGCACTGCGGTTAATTATGGAGCAATCAAACCTTGGCTTTTCCACTGTAATTTCCTCTGCCAGCTAATTTAATTAATCACCCCCAGCTCAGCTCTTCCAGCTGCGACCAGCAGGGTCATTAATTAGGCATGTGGTGGGAGCTCACCCACCAGGTCCTGCTACGGGGCTGCTGCCCATTTGATCTCTCAGGGAGAGCTTTTCCTAAGCATCGATCCCCTCCAGAAAGGAAGATGGTTCCCGAAAGGCTTATCAGGGGCAAACAGCTCACCTGCAGTGGTGATTGGTTTACGAAATTCACCTAGTCGAAGAAAAGAGGGCTGGGTGCAATGGCTGATGCCTATAATCCCAACACTTTGGGAGGCTGAGATAGGTGGATCACCTGAGGCCAGGAGTTTGGGACCAGCCTTGCCAACATGGTGAAACCCCGTATCTACTAAAAATACAAAATTAGGGCCGGGCGCGGTGGCTCAAGCCTGTAATCCCAGCACTTTGGGAGGCCGAGACGGGCGGATCACGAGGTCAGGAGATCGAAACCATCCTGGCTAACACGGTGAAACCCCGTCTCTACTAAAAAAATATGAAAAACTAGCCGGGCAAGGTGGCGGGCGCCTGTAGCCCCAGCTACTCCTCGGGAGGCTGAGGCAGGAGAATGGCGTGAATTCGGGAGGCGGAGCTTGCAGTGAGCTGAGGCACTGCACTCCAGCCCGGGCGACAGAGCGAGACTCTGTCTCAAAAAAAAAAAAAAAAAAAAATACAAAATTAGCCAGACATGGTGGTGCACGCCTGTAATCCCAGCTACTTAGGAAGCCGAGGCAGGAGAATCACTTGAACCTAGGAGGCAGAGGTTGCAGTGAGCCGAGATCGTGCCATTGCACTCCAGCCTGGGCAACAAGAGCCAAACTCTGTCTCAAAAAAAAAAAAAAAAAAGAAAGAAAAGAAAAGAGGCCCCGCCTTCCATTTAGACTGGTGAACTTGCCGAAGAAGTGGCTGTTGTCAGTCGCCGAGGCTTCGGTGTTGGGTTTTTCAGGTCAGCCAGTGTGTGCCTAATAATGCAGATGTCATGTGATGAGCTCGGTTTGTTACAAGGAAGCGTCGTCGTCCTCACGGGCTCATTACGTTGACGTTGTGGCTTTGGAGGCTGGTATTTAAAGGAAAGATTAAAGGATTGTTTTCATTTTATTATAAGGAAGAGACATTTTTGGTATGAACCCATCAAAGTTGGTGCCTAAATGCTGCAAGTGATTCTCCTATTATTTTGAAGAGCCTGTTTATTTTCAAGCAGTTACCAGCTTAACTAAGACGTCGTCACTGGAATTCCATATAAATGTGTCCATGCCCACACCTATACCTACATAGAAAGAGAAGTACCCCACATTTGGGAGGCTTTCTTATGATCATTCTTAGTTTATTTTCTTGTAATAATGGGGGGTTTTTTTGTTTTTTGTTTTTTTTTACTTAATATATTACATAGGAAAGGTTTTTTTGATACCTTAAAAAAACTGCACATTAAGTCTGGTTTTTTACAAAAGGATGAATGGATGAACAGGTGTTTTTAAGGGCCGCAGTAAATCATTGTAGAGCAAGGAGTGCCTCTTCTGAGATCCCATTTGATGCCCTGCCCTCAATTAAGTGAATCAGAGATAAATGGGGATGTGCGTGTGTATGCACACACATGTGCACACATACACAGGCACACACATGTGCACACATACACAGGCACACACGTGCACACATACACACACAGGCACACACATGTGCACACAGGCACACAGTGCACACATACACAGGCACACACATGTGCACACATACACAAGCACACACGTGTGCACACAGGCACACACATGTGCACACATACTCACAAGGCACACACGTGCACACATACACAGGCACACACATGTGCACACAGGCACACACGTGCACACATACACAGGCACATGTGCACACAGGCACACACGTGTGCACACAGACACATGTGCACACACACAGGCACACACGTGCACACATACAGGCACACACACATGCACACAAAGGTTCTAGATGAGAAGGAACAGAGGGATCCAGCTCAGTAATTAAAGAGATAATAAGGACTCATTGTGTGCCAGGTGGAAGAAAAGGTGCAGGAGGAGGACTTACAAAGTCTGGAGGATTGGCACTCTCTGTTCAGCCAGGCAGGAAGCACCCCCATCATAAAACTCCTACAGCCTGTAAACACCAAAGTTCACTCCCGCTCCCGCCTTGGAGTGGGGCTGGGAGGCCCCAGTGGGGAATGGCTGTAATGATGGTTCGCTTTAGTTGTGCCTTCCTGAAGAGGAGGGGTCTCTGCGGCCACCTTAAACTTAAACAAGTGTATTCAGTCTTGACGGCCAGCCCCATGACCTGCAGGCATATTAAAATTTAAATTCACAGTACATTCATTCACTTCACGCTGTAAGGATCATTCTGGAACGAATGATAAGTAGTGGTTTTTCCCTGACATTCCTACTCTACTTTTGGAAGTGTGGGAGATTGTTGAGCTTTTTGAAACAGCCATAATGCAAGGGGCTTCTGTGTATTTCTGTTTCTTAAAGAAAATGTAGCATGCAAACAAAAAATTAATTTTCAGCCATTTTCTTTCAGGAAAACCTCTGTTTGGATATAACTAATTGAAACCTTGAAACAAATATGTCATTCTATTCACAACTCAAATATCAATTACAAGAATTTTTGCCGGGCACGGTAGCTCACGCCTGTAATCCCAGGACTTTGGGAGGCCGAGGCAGGCAGATCATTTGAGGTCAGGAGTTCGAGACCAGCCTGGCCGACATGGTGAAACCGCGTCTCTGCTAAAAATACAAAAATTAGCCGGGCGTGGTGGCAGGCGCCTGTAGTCCCAGCTCCTCGGGAGGCTGAGCGGGGAGAATCGCTTGAACCCGGGAGGCAGAGGTTGCGGTGAGCCGAGATCATGCCGTTGCACTCCAGCCTGGACAAAAGAGCGAGACTCCATCTCAAAAAAATAAAATAAAATAAAATTTTTATTTACCCAATTCTATGACTGCCTGAACTGGCCAGGACAAACAGAGAAGGTGGGGGCGGTGTTTCTTTCTGGAGCACCCAGTCATGCTAGAGCACTAGGGTGCAAATCAGAAGCGTCCGTTGTTGCTGCAGCTCTCCCCAACTGCCCGGAGGATCTATCTGGGAGAGGAGCAGTCTGTAAGGCTAGTTTTGTTCTTGCTCAGATGATGGAATCTCTAGTGCGTCTCTAGTGCCAGCCTCACTTCCCAGCCTGAGTTTCCATTCATCCCTAGTTTTCCCACACAAGGAGCAACAAACACTGTCCCAGCTGGTAGGACCAGCCCATGGATCCCAGAGGCCCAGCAGGCTCAGGGCTCCTTTTTTCTCATTTCTCTCCTCCCCATCTCCAGACAGCCTTTACTGTTCATAAAAAGAAACGCAGCCCTAAAGAGAACCGGGGGCTAGAAGAGGGTTAGGCCGAGTCCCATTGCCCAGGGCGTGACCAGGGCCCATGTGGTGGCCCCCAGGGGCATCCTGTGGTTTTCCAGGCCGAGGAGCTGCCTGGCTCCATGGGCCGCCTCAGGATGTGGCCCAGCCGGCTTCCTTTGTGAAGGCAAGCCCACCACAAGGAGGAGGGCTCCTGGAGGGGACAATGGCTGTCCATCAGTGATAGCAAATTCCAGCGTCCTGGCCGTGGGTTCATCTCGCCGCTGGGCTGGGCTGATGGCAGCAACCCTGACCACACTCATCATTTCTCTGCTGTTATCACAGCCTTGGAGCGGGACAGGGTCTGTTCCATTTACTGCATTTTTAAAGCTGCCCTCATCTTCCTTTTTCTCCTAATCTTCCTTTTCCTAGTGCTCTTTTCCCCCCTCCTCCTGCTTAGATACTGGCTCTGACAGTCCGAATGTAAGAAATAATTGGATTCTAAATTCTAATTCATCTGTAAAGTATTCAGTGATTAAATTAGCCTAATAGATATTATTTCTTACATGACTGCATAATTTTATCCTGATTGGATCTCAGTGGCACTAACGTGCCCCCCAATTTACTATTGACTCGAAATTCTCAGAAGGCGAGACATAACTCTCTGTCTTCTCCAGTCTGTTTTCCCAGGTTAAAAGTTAAACTGATTTATGCTAAAAGAAGATCGCCTTACTGCTCAAGGGTAGTTGCACAGTGTATATTATTCTGTAAGAAGAGCAGTAGAAGGAAAATATTATTTTATGTAATTTTAAATCTTCTTTTTCAATTCAGAAACTGAAAGAAGTACTGCCCATCTGAAGTCTTTGGGCAGCAATTTGATTGCAGGTACCATAGTTTCTCTTTTAAATAGCTGGAAGTCTTATCCAAACAAAACTCACCGTCGCTCTTAGCATAGAGCTGATAAGTGTTGTGCATACATTCCAAAAAATTTTCAATATTCTTAGGATAAAATTTTAGCTAGGGCGTCTGTAGTCATTTTTAATAGAGCTGCTTAAATTCTTGGTCAGGAATGAGATAGAAAGGGAACGAAGTCATGGACCCCAGAGATACACAGGAGGGCATCCATCAGCCAGCACGTAGTCATCAGCATTCTTTCTTTCTTTCTTTGCATAAATTTAATTTCTTCAAGTATGTGCCTCTCCCCTCCCCCACCCCCCTGCCCTACCTCCCTCCCTCCAAAAATCTGCAAATAAAATTCCCCGCTTCCTCCCTGGTTGAGTAGCTGGAAGCAGCTGGTGGGTTTTGTGTGGCTGCTGAACAGTGGGGGAAAAAGTTTTGGCAAACACTCGGGAGACCCAGGACAGAGGAGGTAGGTAAACTCAGGAAACTGTTTTCATGAGTAAATGAGGGAAACAAAGGCCGCGCAGCAGGAGCAGAAGGGGCACACACTCCCTCTGAATAGCTCCCTAAAAACAGAGCTGAAAAGGAAGAAGGCCCATTTGCTTCTGGGAATCCAATAAATTGTTTCAGGAAGTGAAAGTCTGTCCAGGCTAATGGAGCTGTGATTGACAGGCCTTCTCATTATGGAGCCCATCAGGGGACAGGGCATTCCAGTGTTATTTAGGGGGCGAGGTGGGAATGAGAGGAAGCCAGAGCCTGGGGTGGGGGTGGGGGCGGGGGCTGGCTCTGTGTGTTCATTGAAAGAGTCCAGGTCCCCGACAGCCCCGCTCCAAGGACAGGCAACCTCTTCTTGCAGGATCATTTACCTTTATATTATGACCTAGACACTTCTCGTGGCTCTACCACACCGTCTTCCCGAGAGAGCTTGTGCCCGCCCCACAGTCCCGGCTGAAATGGCAAATGCGGTGTAGGACCGCGGCGCACACTTCGCCATGACCGGCCGCTTGGACGGCTCATGCCCACCTGTGACCAGTCCGATGTTCTGAATGGAGACCCTTGGGTAAACGTGATAACGTGATCTCCTGGCTTTTTTTAAAGCTTTTTTCTGTTTCCATGTGGTCCATTATGTAGTCTCATAAGCCATGTAAGTGGCCTTATTGGTTAGGTGACAACCAGGGACATATCCATTTTCTTTGTCCATGAAGCACCAAATAAGAAGAAGTTGGTGTCCATTAAACTAGATTGATTATTTATTATCACAAAGCTTTTGAATGGGCTGTGGGGAGGAATAGACCAGAGGTCTTTGTGGGGGAGACGTTATGGCGGTCTTCTCTGGTTGGCACCTGCTTAAAGATGTGTAAATACCTTGAAGACTGTTCTCGATTAAACATCAGCATCTCACACAGCCAGGAGAGGGGCAGGGAGGGCGAGAGACCTGCTTGGTATCCTTGGCTCCGGGGTCCAGGTAATTCAGTTTGATGATGGCTATCTGGCAGGACTCCCTCATGAGCAAGAAAGACCCTCAGTCTCCAGAAAAGTGGGGACCTTCATCAATGTGCCTTTCATTGTGAACCTTACCCAGCTGGGCTCCAGGACACCAAGCCACATCCCCGTCTCTGAGTCCCCAACTTCATCACATGTCCGAGTGTCGTCGGACAGTGGCGGCATCCTTCCATCACCTGACTGAGAGCGGCCAGCACGGTCTTCATTTTGGAATTGGCAAAAGGAAAGTTTTCTCGTGCAATGCTTTGAAGGGGTTTAATGCACACTGAAGAAGCAGCTAGATAGCTCCAGCTCTGCTGGAAAGTGCAAAGGCCCATTAAGCATCTGGAGTTTGGGGTCCTGGGTTGTCACACTCTGTAATGACCGTCTTGGAGGGTAAGACACTTGCAGTGGGCATGTGAGTTGGCTGGCATTTCCACAGTCATCCTCACTGTTGGGTCAGTGGGTGGTAGCTATGACATGAGGAGGATGCCTCTGTGAACTTAAATGTTGGTTCAGTGACTCACGGGCTCCAGGCAGATTCATAGATGCTTTCCTGTTTACTGAGGTATTTTGTATTCTTAAGCTGCAGAACATAGTGCTAATTATTTATCTGGGTTTAACTACACTTTAATTTTTGTAAACTAAGTCCAGAGCTGTCTACATAGTAAAAACCATAGATTCTCTTTTGTTTGTTTGATTTCTGTGAATTCCAGCAGTTTATACCACAATTGTAGCCCTGTCCCCATTGTCATGAATCTGTGTATCCATCTGCCTATGTTCACCTGTGTTCCAGAACCTCACGGGGCAGTGCAGTACCTCATTCCTCACAAGTGCTTAGTTGGTATTTCTTGAAAGAATGGATGCTTAACAGGGCATTCGATGGTGATGGTGAAAGTCCTAAAGACACACAGGGCTGAAATCAAATTCAAAGAACTCACTTCTACCAAAAGAGAAAGAGAACTGATTTGTATAATATGTTTCAAAGTACAGAAGGTGGAAGGTACATCACCACCGTCCATCACGTGAAGGAGTAGAAAGAGTGGGATGCTACACTTGGGGCAGAAAATATCCGAAAGGAGAGGGTACAAGTCAGACCGCTCACATGGGTGGCAGCGTCCAAGTCCAGTTTGTACATTTCTGCGTGGATGAGGTCTTTTCAAAGCACATACACTTGTGTGATTTTTTTTTCCCAGGAAAAAAAATAAAAGCTTAAAGTCAGTCTAGTCAATTTGACACAAAGAGCAAACTGACACACACAGTTTCCCTGGGCAGTGCTACATGTTCCTTGTTCTTCCATAAAGGACACATGTGCTGCTGTGCCTCTCAGTCTCCCACTTGCAAAGATGCCATCCCGGGTCAAGCTGAGGTCCTTGCCAATGAACTGCATGCTGGAGATAAAGCACCTACTAGGCTGCCGGGTGCGGGCAGAAGAGAGATAGCAGAGCAACTGGGAGGTGGCCTGATGGCGCCTGTTGGCTGTTGATGAGACCCAAAGTCTGGAACCAATCTGGTTCCATAGAATTCATGCTCATCCCAAAGTCCTAATTTGGCGCTGGAGAACAAAGAAGAGTTTGCACAGAAGAAAAGGGAGGTTGTTTAACCAAAAAGGCCCTCTGCAAATTTCTGATTCCTGTACAGTCAGCATTAATATGCCGCTTTTCAGACATACAAATGGGGGATTGAATTGCAAGAGTGCAGGCAATAAAGAGTGCATTTGTGGAATGATACCCTGACTGGCATCCCTGCCTCTTGAATGGCTGACGAGGTCTAATTGGCATATAACGCCCTATAAATTTATTAGCATGCCTCACTTCTCATTGGTGGACTTTCTACTGTTAACCACCAAGAAATTACCAATTTTCAGGAGTTAGTCATTCAAGTCGTACTATGACTAGGTTGGGGAAAAAACCCACCCTGCTCCTGTTATAAATCAACCTTATGCCTGTACAGTGGCTCTCCGACTGCAAATGACTCCATCGGATACAGAAGTTTGGGGTGAGTGGAGTTGCAGGGAGGAGCACGTGTTTACCAGGAAACCCACTGCTCTCCTCACGCTGCCCTGCGCGCCTGAGCCCTTCAAAGAGACCGGCCGTGTCCTCGCCTCTCTGTCGCCATCCTGGCCTCCAGCTGCACAGGCCGGGGATGGGCTGTGTAGAAATGGCAGTTCTGTGGCCGTTCGCACCCAGGACTTTGATGTTCTTGCTGATACATTCAACCCTCAGGCACACCATGCAAAGAGGACATAACCACCCTCTTATTTCAGGAGCATAATAGAAATATTCAGAAGCAGACATAATTATTTCAATTACTTCTCTCTGGTTTTTGAGACGCACGCTGAAGAGTCACAAATTAGAAAATAATATTCACATGTTTCTTCTAATTGGTAACAGATTAGAGGCATTTTATCTTTTTAAATAATTTCCAAATGTGCCCCCAAAGAGACTGTGAAGGGAGGGAACAGAGGCATGGAAAAGCAAACGGGCTTTGCCAAGCGAGTGAGAGGAGGGGGCCGGAGGGAGACCTGCCTCCTGCAGCGTGTTTCTAGTTGTTCAGATTTTTGTGTTATTTTCATCACTTTTTGATATTGAAAGCTAGCAGGGAGGGGGTCTTCCCAGTTATACTGCCCAGCTTACAAACGTAATCCTTCCTTGTTTTTGTTTGGTTGGTGGTGGTGGTGTTTTGTTTTGTATTTTTTGAGAGGGAGTTTCACTCTTGTTGCCCAGGCTGAAGTGCAGTGGAAGATCTTGGCCCACTGCAACCTCCGCCTCCCAGGTGCAAGCAATTCTCATGCCTCAGCCTCCTGAGTAGCTGGGATTATAGGCATGCGCCACCACACCTGGCTAATTTTGTGTTCTTAGTAGGGACAAGGTTTCACCATGTTGGCCAGGCTGGTCTCGACCTCCTGACCTCAAGTGATCCGCCTGCCTCGGCCCGCCAAAGTGCTGGGGTTACAGGCGTGAGCTGCCGCACCGGCCGGAATCCTTCCTGGTAAGCACATTCCTGACATATCAGTCTGCTGCCTGCGTGTCGTGTCCTTGGCCATGTGTTTTCTACGCACATGCATGTGTGTTTGCGTATCTGCATGTCCAGTATACTTCCAAAAACAGATCTGAGTCAGCTGTGCGTGTCTCTCTGTGCAGGAACTTTGGAGGGGTGAAGACGGAGGTCGCTGCTAATCCAGGTCGCCTGGGGCCCTGCCCTCTGACACAGAGGATTTCAAGTTCCTCTAAATCCTGAGGGTCTCAACCGTTCCTTTTTCATGATGGAATTTGGTTTTATCAAATACTGTTTTTAACATTTAGTTGCCTCTGCTCTGAAAAACAGTTTGACAGTTTCTTATAAAACGAAACATGCACCTTCCTTATGACTCAGCATCTGCGCTGTTAGGCGCTCACCCTAGAGAGAAAAGCCTAGGCTGGGTGCGGTGGTCACTCCTGTAATCCCAGCACTTTGGGAGGCTGAGGCAGGCAGATAGCTGAGCCCGGGAGTTCAAGACCAGCCTGGGCAACATAGCAAGATCCCCGTCTCTACAAAAAAATACAAAAATTAGCCGGGTGTGGTGGCACGCACCTGTAGTCCCAACTAGCCAGGAGACTGAGACAGGAGGATCGCTGGAGCCTGGGAAGCAGAGGTTACAGTCAGCCTGGGCGACAGAGCAAGGCTCTGCCTTAAAAAATAAACCGTAAAACTTAGATGTACACAAAAACCTATATGTGAATGTTCTTAGTGGCGTTGTTCGTAAGAGCCCAAAACCAGAAACAACCCAGATGCCCTTCAGTGGGTGAAAAAGTAAACAAGCTGTAGACCATCCACACTGTGGAAAAGTAGTTGGCAGTGAAAAGGATTGAATTCTTAATACACACAACAACTTAGGTGAATCAGCGGGGAATTACATTGAGTGAAAAAAAGCCAATCCCAAAAGATCACATGCTGTAGGATTCTGTTTATGTCACACTGTTGATATTACAGAATTATGGAGCTAGAGAACAGGTTAGTGGTTGTCCAGGGTTAGGGATGGAGTGGGGGTGAGGTTTTAAAAAGGCAACAAGAGAGACCTTTGACTGGTGCTAGATACAGGAATGTGCCTGTGATCAAATTGCATTGAACCAAATACGTGGACACATAAATACAAATGACCACAAGGAAAACGGGAAATGTGAACAGGCCAGGTGGATTGTATCAATATCCTAATAGTGGTAATATACTATAGTTTTTCAAGATACTGCTTTTGGGGGGAAACCAGGTAAGGAGTACATGAGATCTCTGTATTATTTCTTTTTCTTTCTTTTTTTTCTTTTTTTTTTTTTTTTTGTGATGGAGTCTTGCTCTGTCACTCAGGCTAGAGTACAGTGGCGCGATCTCGGCTCACTGCAACCTCTGCCTGGGTTCAAGCAGTTCTCCTGCCTCAGCCTCTCAAGTAGCTGGGATTACAGGTGCCCACCACCGCGCCCAGCTAATTTTTGTATTTTTAGTAGAGATGGGGTTTCACTGTGTTGGCCAGGCTGATCTCAAATTCCTGACCTCATGATCCACCTGCCTTGGCCTTCCAAAGTGCTGGGATTACAGGCGTGAGCCACCATGCCCAGCCGTATTATTTCTTTAAACTCCATGTGAATCCACAACTATTTCAAAAAAGTTTACTAAAAAGTTTAAAACAAGCAAACTAAAAGGTGGCTTCCCTTAAAAGAATCTGGGCTCCTTGGAGAAATGGCTCATTCCAGATCTGGTTGAGAAGTAGGGAATGGCCCGGGAGCATCCTGCTGTGCCAGAAAGAAAGCACAAAGCTGCCAGGGACCAGGGCAGACGCAGCAGACAGAAACAAGAGCGGCTCCAGGCCTCCCACTGGCCAGATCTGGAACAATTGAAGCATCAAAAAGAATAGTGGTGGTGGCAGTTTATGTGACACATTTAATTTTTAAACATGGGTCCACGACGATACTCCAGAAAGGCCGTGGGGGAGAAGCTCTTCTTTACAAAAAATGCCAACCAGTAAACAGGATGAGGGAACTGAAAGATCTCTATCCCGCAACCAAGAATGTGATTTTTTTTTTTTTCTTTTTTTTTTTTGAGACGGAGTCTCGCTCTGTCACCAGGCTGGAGTGCAGTGGCGTGGTCTTGGCTCACTGCACCCTCCGCCTCCCGGGTTCAAGTGATTCTCCTGCCTCAGCCTCCCAAGTAGCTGGGATTACAGACATGCGCTACCATGCCCAGCTAATTTTTGTATTTTTGGTAAAGATGGGGTTTTACCATATTGGCCAGGCTGGTCTTGAACTCCTGACCTTGTGATCCACCCACCTCAGCCTCCCAAAGTGCTGGGATTACAGGCGTGAGGCACCGCGCTTGGCAAGAACGTGATATTTTAATTGGTTCAGTCAGGGATCATCAACTGAAGCTGCGCCCCTTGAGGGAGAGGAACAAGATACTCCGCCTCACGGTGTCAGCCCAGGGATCACTTGGTCGCTGTAAAGGGGAACGGGGACCTGGACAGAGGCCGATTGGCTCCTGCTTTAACCACAGACTCAGACAGACTTAGTAGTGGAACGATTCACAGTCTGTGCATCCTGCTGGTGATACAAGGGAGACGTGGCACCTCCGTAGTAATATTTTGACCCAAATGGAATCGGACAAACACAGTTGGGGGCATTTTACAATAAAAATAACTTGAAATCCTCAAAATACCAATGTAAAGAAAGGCCAAACATAAGAGTGGGGTTTGGAAGAGACTCTCACATGGGAGGAGGTGTAAGAGGATGACCAAAGGCAACATATATCCTGGGTTGGGAGAGAAATTCAGCCCTAGAACATATTTTTTGATCATTTGGGGAAAACTGAATATTGACCACATATCAGTGGGTACCACTCATAATCGTGAAAGACGCAATCCCAAACACCGTAATTCCAAGTCTTGAAATCTTGAAAAACTGAAATCTCAAGTGTGAAATCCCCAAAATCACAATCCCAAAAAGTCGAAATACCAAAAATATAATCCTGGAAAAGATCATTTGAAAAATTACTTAAGATACTTTCTGACATATTTAAAGGGGGTTTCTCTGAGAAACATGTAAAAACTCAACAGAACACTTTTTTTTTTTTTTTTTTGAGACGGAGTCTCGCTCTGTCTCCCGGGCTGGAGTGCAGTGGCCGGATCTCAGCTCACTGCAAGCTCCGCCTCCTGGGTTTACGCCATTCTCCTGCCTCAGCCTCCCAGGTAGCTGGGACTACAGGCGCCCGCCACCTCGCCCAGCTAGTTTTTTGTATTTTTTAGTAGAGACGGGGTTTCACCGTGTTAGCCAGGATGGTCTCGATCTCCTGACCTCGTGGTCCACCCGTCTCGGCCTCCCAAAGTGCTGGGATTACAGGCTTGAGCCACCGCGCCCAGCCCAGAACACTTTTTAGAGCACTTTTCACGATAAAATAGGCAATGATAACATATATTTTTGCAAGCATAAAAACCCCCGGTGTACTAACAGCAGTCATACGGCTATAACAGTTACAAGCAGACCATATTCATAGGTCAGAAATATGTCAATGCATGTCACTGTGGTTGCTAATTGTGTGCACTCAGCTTTATAACACCTGAAATACAGTGATGAACAATGTCAGTCTTTTGACAAGATTGATCAAAAGTTGTGATGGACCCAGTGTATGGCACACAACCATAGTCCCAGCTACTCAGAAGGCCACGTCAGGAGGATCACTTGAGCCCAGGATTGCCAGGCCAGCCTGGGCAACATAATGAGACTCAGTATCTTAAAAAAAAAATGCAAATATGATGGGTCACCATGGCCTATGAAGTTGCCAAAAGAGCTAAGAGCTGAGAATCTTTTTTTTTTTTTTAAGACAGGTCTCTGTTGCTCATGCTGGAGAGCCATGGCTCAATCATGGTTCACTGCAACCTCCGCCTCCCGGGATCAAGCAAACCTCCCACTTCAGCCTCCTGAGTAGTTGCAAATATAGGCACAGACTGCCACGACCAGCTAGTTTTTGTATTTTTTTAGAGACCAGGCTTCACTATGTTGTTCAGGCTGGTTTTGATTTCCTGGATTCAAGCGATCCTCCCATCTTGACCTCCCAAAGCACTGGGATTACAGGCATGAGCACTGCAAACAGTGAGATCTGGAGAAATTTTATCTTTCACAAATGCAGATGTTCATTTATTGAAGAAATTTCATGAAATTTGTGGACTGTACATAAGTGCATACAGAATGAATTTCCGCATACCCAAAACCATGAAAAAGCCTGGCACAGAAGATGGAAAAATTGATCGGGGCAACGGTGGCTCATGCCTGTAATCCTAAAACTTTGGGAAGCCAAGGCAGGCAGATCACTTGAGTCCAGGAGTTCGAGACCAGCCTAGGCATCACAGCGAGACCCCATCTCTACAAAAAAAAAAAAAGAAAAAATTAGCCAGGTATAGTGGCACGTGCCTATGGTCCCAGCTACTCATTTTTTTTTTTTTTTTTTTTGTGAGACAGAGTCTCGCTCTGTGGCCCAGGCTGGAGTGCAGTGGCCGGATCTCAGCTCACTGCAAGCTCTGCCTCCCGGGTTTACACCATTCTCCTGCCTCAGCCTCCCGAGTAGCTGGGACTACAGGCGCCCGCCACCTCGCCCGGCTAGTTTTTTGTATTTTTTAGCAGAGACAGGGTTTCACCAGGTTAGCCAGGATGGTCTCGATCTCCTGACCTCGTGATCCGCCCGTCTTGGCCTCCCAAAGTGCTGGGATTACAGGCTTGAGCCACCGCGCCGGGCCAAGGTCCCAGCTACTCTTGAGGATGAGATAGGAGGAGCAGTTGAGCCCGGGAGGTCCAGGCTGCAGTGAACCCTGATCAAGCCATTGTACTTTAGCCTTGGTGAGAGTGAGACACTGTCTCAAAAAAGGTTGGGGGGGAGCGGGGCAGGGCAGGCGTGGTAGCTGACGCCTGTAATTCCAACACTTTGGGAGGCCAAGGCAGGTGGATTGCTTGAGCTCAGCAGTTCGAGACCAGCCAGGGAACTGTGGTGAAACCCCCTCTCTACAAAAAATTGAAAAATTAGCCAGGTGTGGTTGCATGCGCCTGTGGTCCCGACTACTTGGGAGGCTGAAAGTGGGAGGATCAGTGGAGCCCAGAAAGTCAAGGCTGCAGTGAGCCGTGATCATGCCACTGCATTCCAGCCTGGTTGACAGAATTAGATGCTGTCTTGGCTAGGCACAGTGGCTTACGTGTGTAATCGCAGCACTGTGGGAGGCTGAGGCCGGCGGATCACTTGAGCACAGGAGTTTGAGACCAGCCTAGGTAACGTAGTGAGATGCCTTCTCTGTAAAATAAAAAAAGATTAAAAATATGAAAAAAAGACTCTCTCTTAAAAAAATACCAAAAAAAAGGGAAAATGTAACAGGAAATTCTATGTTGGCAGATGTTGACATGGGCACAGTGCTTACAGTGTTGTGGTAAATGTACTTTGAGGGAGTCGAGTTTGCAAAAAATGCATAAAACTAATTAGAATAATGCTGACAATGTAAAATTGTGGAAAACACTTTTAAGAAATTTGACATATGAAAAAGTACATTAGTTTAGGGATAGCTTATGGGTAGTTGCACAGAGATAGTCCCTAAGAGCTGGCCACCTTTCACGATCATTATATTCTTGAGTTTTGCATCATGGCACATAGCTGCTTTTTTCCTTTCAGGATGTGACTCTCTGTAGAGAATAAGTTCACATTCATTTTCTGTGCGACGCTGCACTTTTGGAAATTCTTCTGTGATTCAGGGTTGGCCAACATGAGTTATTTCCCATTACATTTCCCCAGCTTCTGTGCCATGCTTCTGTATTGTTTTGGGTACTTGGAAATCCATTCTGCATTCACTGAGATACAAACCACAGATCTGGTGGAAGCAATACTGGTGATGGAACAGCAATACTGTATATCTTACCCTACCATATGCATGGTTATTGTTGAACCAGTAGGTAACCTCACTGGCTTCTTCACCCAAATATGACTTTTCTCGTTAAAAGCTCCTGGAATGTCGGCCAGGCGCAGTGGCTCACGCCTGTAATCCCATCACTTTGGGAGGCCGAGGTGAGCAAAGCCCTGAGGTTGGGAGTTTGAGACCAGCCTGGCCAACATGGTGAAACACCCATCTCTACTCAAATACAAAAATTAGCTGGGCGTGGTGGTGCGCGCCTGTAATCCCAACTACTTGGGAAGCTGAGGCGAGAAAATCCCTTGAACCTGGGAGGCAGAGGTTGCAGTGAGCCAAGATCGTGCTACTGCACTCCGGCCTGGGGAGCAGAATGAGACTCCATCTCAAAAGAAATAAAAAACGCTCCTGGAATGTCATCAGTTAGATGGAATGCCAATGCAGACAAATGATGCAGTTTTATTTTTTTTTTTTATTTTTTATTTTTTTGAGACAGAGTCTCGCTGTTGTTACCCAGGCAGGAGTGCAGTGGCACGATCTCGTCTCACTGCAACCTCCGCCTCCCCGGTTCAAGTGATTCTTCTGCCTCGGCCTCCTGAGTAGCTGGGATTACAGGTGCCCACCACCACACCCAGCTAATTTTTTGGGTTTTTTTTGTTTTTTTTTTTTTTTTTTGAGACGGAGTCTTGCTCTGTCGCCCGGGCTGGAGTGCAGTGGCCGGATCTCAGCTCACTGCAAGCTCTGCCTCCCGGGTTTACGCCATTCTCCTGCCTCAGCCTCCAGAGTAGCTGGGACTACAGGCGCCCGCCACCTCGCCCGGCTAGTTTTTTGTATTTTTAGTAGAGACGGGGTTTCACCGTGTTAGCCAGAATGGTCTCGATCTCCTGACCTCATGATCCGCCCGTCTCAGCCTCCCAAAGTGCTGGGATTACAGGCTTGAGCCACCACACCCGGCTTGTATTTTTTTTTTTTAGTAGACATGGGGTTTTACCATGTTGGCCAGGCTGGTCTCGAGCTCCCGACCTCAAGTGATCCACCTCGGCCTCCCAAAATGCTGAGATTACAGGTGTGAGCCACCCCGCAGGGCTGAATAAAGCACTTTTAAACTGAAGTTTCATCCTTCCAGTATCACCTGGCCAATCCTCTCATCTGACTTTTTTACCAAATGCATTATGCTGAATGGAAAAACAAAGTTTATTGATAATATCTTGAAATTCACTTTCAGAAGCCTTGATGGCACCAATTCCAAATCTGTCGCTATGGTTTGGGACTCAAGTGAAATCTATTTCCTCCTGCAAAGTCCCTCAAATCTTCAAAGCGTTTATAATAAAATGCTGTACTTTTTTCAGCATTTAGGATTATGGTATTTGGAATTGTGTCTTTCAGGAGTATGATCCAAACCCATGATAGGTAAAAATGTATCAATTTTAATTAAGTTCTTTGCCTCAATGTGGGCCTTCAGAACATGGGCTTGCAACTTGACTCACACTGTGATGTCTGTCTGAGGGAACAAAGGAGTACCCAGAGTCTGGATTTTTTAATTGTGATGAAATATACCTAACATAAAATTTATCCTAACCTTTTTTTTTTTTTTTTTTTTTTTTTTTTTGGAGATGGAGTCTTGCTCAGTCGCCAGGCTGGAGTGCAGTGGCGTGATCTCCGTTCACTGCAACCTTGCCTCCCAGGTTCAAGTGATTCCCCTGCCTCGGCCTCCTGAGTAGCTGGAACTACAGGCATGCGCCACCATGCCCAGCTAAGTTTTTGTATTTTAGTAGAAATGGGTTTTCGCCTTGTTGACCAGGGTGATCTCAGCCAGGTGCGGTGGCTCATGCCTGTAATGCTGGCACTTTGGGAGGCCAAGGTGGGTGGATCACGAAGTTAGGACATCTTAACCAATTTTAAGTGGGCAGTTCAGTGGTGCTCAGTACGTTGACATTGCTGCGCAACCATCACCACCATCCATCTCCAGAACTTTTCCATTATCCCAAACTGAAACTTTGTACCTATGAAATACAAACTCCCACATCCCCTGGCCCCTGGCCCCCGCCATTCTACTCTCCTTCTCTATGAAATGACGACTCCCGGCACCTCATGTGAGTGGAATCCTATAGTATGTGTCTTTTGTGCCTGACTTACTTCACTAGCAGAGTGTCCTCAAGGTTCATCATGTTGTAGCAGATATTAGAATTTCTATCCCTGAATATTAGAATATGCAGCCTTTAAGAAAGCTGAATGCTATTCCATTGTGTGAATAGACCACATTTTGCTTATCTAAACTTTTGTCAATGAACACTTGTGTTTCTTCCACATCTTAGCTATTGTGAAGAATACTGCTATGAACGTGGACATACAAATGTCTACTTCAGTCCCTGCTTTCGATTCTTTTGGGTATATACCTAGAAGTGGAATTGCTGGGCTGTATGCTGATTTCATGCTGGACTGTCATACCGTTTTTTTAGATTCTGAATGTTTTATGCATTTAAAATAATGTTGGGCCGGGTGCGGGGGCTCACACCTATAATCCCAGCACTTTGAGAGGCCAAGGGGGAACACACGAGGTCAGGAGTTCAAGACCAGCCTGGGCAACATGATGAAACTTCATCTTTACTAAAAATATAAAAATCAGCTGGGCATAGTGGCGCACGCCTGTAATCCCAGCTACTCAGGAGGCGGAGACACAAGAATCACTTGAACCAGGAGGCGGAGGTTGCAGTGAGCCGAGATTGCACCACTGCAATCCAGCCTGGGTAACACAGCAAGACTCTGATTCAAAATTAAATTAATTAAATTAAAATGTTGGCTGACTTAATGAAATCTTTTTTTTTTTTTTTTTTTTTTTTAGAGAAGCAGGGTTTTGGGTCTTGCTCTCCTGCCCAGGCTGGAGTGCAGCACCACAAACATAGCTCGCTGCCGCTTCTAACTCCTGGGCTCAAGCAGTCCCCCACATCAGTCTCCCAAGTAGCTGGGACTGCAGGTGTGCAGCACCATACCCAGCTAATTTTTTTTTTTTTTTTTATTTTTATAGAGACAGGGTCTCATATTGACCAGGCTGATCTCAAACGCTTTGCTTCGAGTGATCTTGCCACGTTAGCCTCCCCAAGTGCTGGAATGACAGGTGTTAGCCCGCCTGGCCCTAAAAGCCTTTTCTAAAGGCCTCCAACCATCCTAGTGCATAAGGACAGAGGAAGGAGGCTAGGCCTAGGAGCAGACTAGCCCCACCTCCCCAGCGGAGCAGCCAGCAGGTAGGCTGCTGGGCACGGACTTCACTGCAAGGACGCACAGGGGGATGGGGCTTCCCAGTTAAGTCAGGTTTTAAAATATATTTGGGAAATAGAAATAGGGTGCTTGGTTCTTAATTTTGCAGAATTCAGGACATTACATAAGTCATTCACTGTCAGCCATCATTTCAAAAAAAGGACATTTTATAGGGAGGCCATAACATCAGAATTGCCCTACAAATTCAAAAATCTAGCTTCCTGAAAACCTCACTGTATGGTTTTATATTGTTTCTCAGAGGACTTGGTGATATCTTTGCCACCAACCGACACTTGAAAGCAACTGGGCTCTCCAGGATCAGCTAGATAATTTAGGGCCCATTTCAATAATTATCAAGAATTTGAGGCTGGGCGCGGTGGCTCACACCTGTAATCCCAGCACTTTGGGAGGCTGAGACAGGTGGATCACCTGAGGTCAGGAGTTCAAGACCAGCTTAACCAATATGGTGAAACCCCGTCTCTATTAAAAATACAAAAATTACCCAAGCATGGTGGCATGCGCCTGTAATCCCAGCTACCCAGGAGGCTAAGACAGAGAATTGGTTGAACCCAGGAGTGGTTGAACCCAGGAGGTGGAGGTTCCAGTGAGCCGAGATTGCGCCACTGCACTCCAGCCTGGGCCACAGAGCAAGACTCCATCTCAGAAAAAATAAAAATAAAAAAGAATTTCAAGGCTGGGCGCGGTGGCTCAAGCCTGTAATCCCAGCACTTTGGGAGGCCGAGACGGGCGGATCACGAGGTCAGGAGATCGAGACCATCCTGGCTAACCCGGTGAAACCCCGAACCCCGTCTCTACTAAAAAATAGAAAAAAACTAGCCAGGCGAGGTGGCGGGCGCCTGTAGTCCCAGCTACTCGGGAGGCTGAGGCAGGAGAATGGCGTGAACCCGAAAGGCGGAGCTTGCAGTGAGCTGAGATCCGGCCACTGCACTCCAGTTTGGGTGACAGAGCGGGACTCCGTCTCAAAAAAAAAAAAGAATTTCAAGGTGGTAACAGCAGAACCGAGCATGGGCCCCTTCTGAGCACAGGGCCCTGTGCAACCGTAGAGACCCACGCCCATGCAGCCAGCCTTGGGCTAACAGGGCCCCGAGGCCCCCTCCATGCCCCTCTTCTAGGGTTTCTTCCCCACCAAGAAGCTCAGCAGAGAGTTTTGATTTTTGCTTTATCAAAATCAATGACATTGAGCAAGTTAAACTCTGTGTCGATTGTAGAAAATAAAACATCTGACCAGTTTCTGCCTCCTGATCCCATTAGTGATAGGTTTGGTGATTTTAATGAAAGAATTTCACTTAGCTTGTTAAATCATAATGCTTTCCTTACTCTAGAGAATTAATTTATATATTCGTGATGAATCGTTCTCATCAGCTCTCCAGCTACACAGCCAAACTTAGAGGGGGAAAAAAAACCTAGTGGATGTGTAGATTTGACTCTGATATTTGTATTATTTTTAAGGTTAAGATTAGTTGAGGCCGGATGCAGTGGTTCACACCTGTAATCCCAGCATTTTGGGTGGCCAAGGCGGGCAGATCACTGGAGATCAGGAGTTCAAGATCAGCCTGGCCAACATGGTGAAACTTCATCTCTACTAACAATACAAAAAAGATTAGCCGGACGTGGTGTGGTGCACGCCTGTTGTCCCAGCTACTCGGGAGGCTGAGGCACGAGAATCGCTTAAGCCCAGGAAGCGGAGGCTGCAGTGAGCCAAGATCACATCACTGCACACTCCAACCTGGGCAACACAGTGAGATTCTGTCTCAAGAAGAAAAAAAAAATTAGTTGAGAAAGAAAAGCCAGGTATTGTACATTTGTTGGGTTTTCTCTGAAAACGCCATCCAGTCTATAATAAAATTCCAGTCGTCATTACCCTGGATGGAATTCATCTTGGCTGGAGTGAGTGGCGTCATGCCAGGCAACCCCATTGCAAAGAATGTGAGTGTCAGCCAGGCTGACACAGGGATCTGCAGACCAGGCCCCTCATTCCGTCAGCTGCTTTCAGCATGTTTCCATGTTTTCGTATTTTGAAAAAAGTCAAAATGCAAATTAATTTTCAATGTGTTTCCCTTTGGTTATTCCCCACTCCCATGCCTGTCCTCTCTTAGCGTCTGTGTGGTTGTTGGCACTGTTGTTTGGCCGTTGTAACTGTTGTAATCCCCTGCCACAAGCAGATTAAAAGGAATACCACATTAAGAAGACTCCTTATTGTTCCAAAGCAAGAGTCCTATGTCTTTAAAAATAATATTACCACAGGCTGCAGTTCTTACAGCCACCTGGCAGTTTTTATTGGAAGCCTGCTTGGATTTCTCTGCAACTTTTTCCGAACATGTCGCTGTGTCATAGCCTGCGACCTTCTCTTTCTCGGGTTTGACAACCACTTAGCCAACAAGTCCCTGAGAAGCCACCGGCCTGTCCTGTGCCCTCTGCAGTCACTCCGGCCTCTCCCTGGCTCTCCCGTGTGAGAAGAGCCTTGGCTGTTCCTCTCCCCGGTGTTTAAAGGGCATCGGTACACGTACGGCAAGGGCTCGCATCCACTTTACAGTATCCCGAGCAGAGGAAAAGGGCCATTTCTCTTCCCTTATCTGTTTATGATGCGATATGTTCCAAAGCCGATCACATCAGCCACTGTTATGGTGAACTTAATTCGCTGTGATGGGGGCTGCTACCACCAGGGCCGCCGTGCGCTTCATGCCACATTACGCGGAGTGTAGGACGGCCTCACCCCACTGGCTCGGGCTCCCTCTCACTGGGCGCACATTTATCGGGATTTATGTTTTAAAACAGTAGTTCACATTTTTTCTGATGGTGAAGTACAGAAACTTCCACTCTTGTGTGTGACTAGCATGGCTTAGCTGTGTTTCTGTGCAGACACACACACGCAGTTTCCAAATGAATTCACAAACTTCCCTTATAAAACTTCCTTTGAGGCTGGGCACGGTGGCTCATGCTTATAATCCCAGCACTTTGGGAGGCTGAGGTGGGCAGATCTCTTGAGGCCAGGAGTTGGAGACCAGCCTGGCCAGCATGGTGAAACCCTATCTCTGCTAAAAGCAAAAAATTAGCTGGGCGTGGTGGCTTATGCCTGTAATCCCAACTGCTCAGGAGACTGAGGCAGGAGAATCACTTGAACCCAGGATGAGGAGGTTGCAGTGAGCTGAGATCGCGTCATTGTGCTCCAGCCCGGGCAACAGAGTAAGACTCTGAAAAAAAAAAAAACTTCCTTTGAGCAGAATAATAAAGTTGCCTGTGTTAAATGCCAAGTAGGTAAAATATGTCTGCAAGTGGAGAATGGCAGGAAGGGGCTCAGAGACACAAAGAGACTTTGCGAGTGAGGGGGGTGTCACTGGCAATTTTTCCTGTAACCGTTCCGTGTTTTGTTGTGTTGTTTTTATAACAGATTAGAAAATGGTGGGGAAATAGTAAAATTAAAAATATCTCGGCTGCTTCTGGAACATTCTGGATGTTTTGCCTTTCACTAATAGTGTAACATTTTTTTCAAAAGTCACTTTCCTAAAAGTTAGACTTCAAAATGGCTTTCTGTTCCCCCCCCGCAAGCCCCCCCCCCCCCCCTTGGCTCTGCCTATCCCCTCCCCTCTGGGGTTTCTGCCCACCCCCCACCCGCAGGCCTGGCCTCCTGGGTGCCACATCTCCAACGCCTGCCCCATTAACAGACTCCCAGAAGACATAACCCTCAGCATAGCACCTCTCCCTGCTCCAGACAGCACATGTCTGGACAAGACAGTCATGGAGGGGTCTCCGTCACCAAAACCAGCACCTCTGTCCCGTTCCATCCTCTGGCCTCATCTCTGCCCACTGCCTCCCAGAAAAAGGAAAAATCTCTACACCAAGGTCACTGGTCAGTCACCCCACGTGCCAGGCTCTGCTGTTTCCAAAGTAATGGTCCCACTCACTGGTCACAAGCCCTGAGCACCCAGTTTGGGGCATGTTAGCCCCCAAGGGGGCAGCTGGGCTGGCTGGTCCTCATTTTGTTCACAACCTGTGCAGTCCGACCCCGCTGGGCTGCTCCCCACCCCCCACCTCAGCACAGGCTCCATCTTTTTCTCCTGGGCCCCTTGTTTCTTTCTTTCTTTCTTTATGTTTTTCCCCTGAGATGGAGTCTTGCTCTGTCGTCCAGAGCCGGAGTGCAGTGACGCGATCTCGGCTCACTGTAACCTCTGCCTCCTGGGTTCAAGCAGTTCTCCTGCCTCAGCCTCCCAAGTAACTGGGATTATAGGCGGCCACCACCACGCCTGGCTAAATTTTTATATTTAGTAGAGACGGGGTTTCACCATGTTGGTCAGGCTGGTCTCGAACTCCTGACCTCATGATCCGCCCACCTCGGCCTCCCAAAGTGCTGGTATTACAGGCGTTAGCCATGTGCCCAGCCTCTCCTGGGCCCCTTCTAAGCACCCCACCATCCTCCCGGCTTCTGTCCCCACTCTGCCCTTGTGCGTTTACCAAGGGCTAAACTAGGCATTGAGCCACATGCACAACCGCCTTGCATCCTTACTGTATCCTTAAGATGTGGAGGGTTTTATCCCCTTTTTGCAGATAGGGAAACTGAATATTCGAACCCAGGCCTGCAGCAATGTGAAACCTTGGGTACTTCCCACTTGCATTTAGGTGGGGGGCCTTGGGCAGTGGGTCTGCCCCAGGAGCCCCGCAAGGCGGGAGGCCTGTGTAAAGGCCTGCGAGAAGAGGCTGAGGGCCTGTGCCAGCAGCCAGGGCACTGATAGGGCCAGGCCTGTTGGCTGCTGTGGAGACACACCACCAGGCCAGGCTGACACGGGCAGTTCCAGGTTCCCGAGGCAGTCCAGCCACCAGCACCCCGTCCTGTTCCATCCCCAGTGCCCTCTGGCTGCACAGGACTAAGAAGTCCCCCAGCTGTGCTCCTAGACGGGTGGAGACTTCAGTCCTGCAGCCTCATCAAACGACTCCGCATCAGGGGTGGATCCTGCCCCTCCACTGGCACCTGTGCTGTCTGCTGCTCACAAAATCCTTGTCCCTTCTCTGATTCCTGGTGGCACAGGGCTGTGAGGGTCAGGACCATCATCAGAATCCCTTACAAAGCCACAGCCCTCTCGCCTCTTAGAGAATCCAACTTGGGTTACAAAGACGAGTGTGTACAGGTCAGGTGCAGTGGCTCACGCCTGTAATCCCAGCACTTTGGGAGGCCAAGGTGGGTAGATCACAAGGTCAGGAGTTCAAGACCAGCTTGGCCAATATGGTGAAACCCCATCTCTACTAAAAATACAAAAATTAGCTGGGCATGGTGGTGCGTGCCTGTAATCCCAGCTACTTGGGAGGCTGAGGCAGGAGAATCACTTGAACTGGGACCCGGGAGGTGGAGGTAGCAGTGAGCCCAAGATCATGCTACCGCACTGCAGCCTGGGCTACAGAGCGAGCCTCTGTCTCAAAAAAAAAAAAAAAGGACTAGCAGCGTGCACAGAGAGTCCTCGAGGTACCAGAGCAGAGCTGTGGATGCCCGTCTCAGCCTGTGCCCGTAGCTCTGACTGCATTTCACCAACTCCACCCTGGCAGGTTAGCATCAGGAGAGACAGGCTCTCCCGGCTGCTGGGCAGGAAGATGAAGCTGAGCTCCTTCCATCTGTCTCAGTGAGAGAAGGCACAGCCCTCACCCAGGGGAGTAGGGATCAGGGCTGACTTTCCAAGCCAGCAAGACATGCATTCGGGCTACCTATAAGGAAAAGCAGTTAGATTCAAGCAAAGTGGTGAATTGGTCTGAATGGAAAAATCCAAAACATCCCACTTACCTGTTTTAAAATTAAGAACCCGGCGTGCACACAGTCTTGAGTCAACTTCAGTTTTAACATGATAGCCAGGTAGGGGTGAAAGATGGGACGGGCAGGGGGACCAAGGACAGACAGGAAGACAGAGGCTCTGTGAGCTCCGCCTGCTGTGACAAAATACACAACAGACATGTATTCCTCACACTTCTGAGGGCTGGGAAGTCCATGATCAAGGTGTCGGCTGATTTGTTTCCGGCGAGGGGCCTCTTCCTGGCTTATAGACAGATGCCTCTTGCAGTGTCCTCACGTGGAGGAGAGAGGAGAGCGGCATCTCTCTTGCGTCTCTTTTTTTTTTTGTGAGACTCCGTCACTCAGGCTGCAGTGCAGTGGCTCAAACTCGGCTCACTGCAACCTCCGCCTCCTGGGTTCACGCCATTCTCCTGCCTCAGCCTCCCAAGTAGCTGGGACTACAGGCGCCCGCCACCACACCCGGCTAATTTTGTTTTTGTATTTTTGGTAGAGACAGGGTTTCACCGTGTTAACCAGAATGGTCTCCATCTCCTGACCTTGTGATCCACCCACCTTGGCCTCGCAAAGTGCTGGGATTACAGGTGTGAGCCACCGCGCCCGGCCCCTCTTGTGCCTCTTCTTATAAGGGTGAGAATCCCATTCATGAAGGTCTACTCTCCTGACCTAATCACCTCCCAGAGGTCCTGTCTCCAAACACCATCACATGGGGCGTTAGGGCCTCAGCGAGTGACTTTCAGGAGCACGCACACACCAGCGCTCCTGTTGCCCCTCCCAGGGACACCTGGCACTGCAGCACATCACTGTTTTCTGGCTGCCCTTGGCTGGCTGACTGGCAGCCTTTGGGGCCAGGCCCTGGGCATCAGGACGCCTGCTCTGTTTGCCAATTTCAAAGCACATGCTGGAATCAGTGTGGCTGGAGCTGGAGAGGACCTTGGTTTTAGAAGTTTGATTGAAGCCTAAGGAGCTTTGGTCCATCTGCAGAGCAGCAGTGGCCAAGCCTCTCTTGGCCTTTCCTAGCATGTCATCCCAACCAGCAGATGTCCATATGCAGGTCACCAGAGCCGGCCTAAGGAGGGTTAATGTGCGGGCACTGCGGCAGGGCACAGGGTGCGGGGCCCCTGGGCACCTGTGTGCCACCCGGGCTGTTGTGTGTGTGACTCGGCCAGCCCCTGCCCTTTGTGTGATGGACACTGCACTTCTTCCAGCCTTGTGGCATCCCAAGTAGGCAGTGAAAAGCTTCGAGAAGGGTGGGCTCGGCGGGGCATGCTGTGATTCCAGGGACCCGAGAATTCACGTAAGCCAGTTCTTTCATTCTGGGGTGGATCTCCCATGAATGCAGTTGGAGAAAGCAGCGGGGGTCACACACAGCCAGCTGGGGGGCAGGGCTGTCTGCAGGCCATGGGCTCATTTTCCCACCTGCGTTAGTCATGGTGCTGGTGGCAGCAGGATGGGGTCTGCAGGTCTCGCAGGAGTAGGCCGGGAGGAGCAGGCAAGGTCTGGCTTCACGATGGGGACCCAGGAGAGGGGACCGCAGGAACCTCTTCTGCCTCCTTGCCCCACTGCGTCTCACAGAGTGTGCTGGGCCCCGTGGAGGTGCCTGAAGTCTACGAGGGGGTGGCTGCCCTGGCCTATGGTGCATTTTACAGATGTGTCAACATGGCAAGCTGGGCCAAGGCCGTCCTGGGAGGAGGCTCAATGAGAGAGCACCCTGGGTGGGGTCTGTACCTGCTATTGCAGGCCTTTTGCTGGCAGGCAGCTCTCTGTTCCCGAGGGGCAGCAGCTGCCTTCTGTCCTGTCTTTACCGCCCCCCGCCCCCAGCGGATTCTCCTACAGGACCTCAAACTTCAGAGGCAGCAGGCCTTGAATCATTGAGCCTCTCTAGAGGGAAACTGAGGCCTGGAAGAGGGTGGCTGCCCAGGGCCCCACAGCCAACCATGGCCCTGCCCAGAGAAGCCTGGGTCCCTCCTCCTCTGTGCTGGGTGCTTCTTGAGCGCTTGGCACATCTACACACCAAACAGACCCTTGGGCCTGAGCTGGCTGAGTTCACTAGCCTCACGCATCCTCCCTCGCGGGCTGCTGTGGGCCGCTGGCCCGGTCCCACATGTCCTAGGTGCCTGCTTTCATGATTCCTCGGATAGTCTCCATAGTTTGCCTCAAAACTCTAGAAGAATGAGGCTGCAGTTGCACTGTGACTTGTATCCAGGAATATTATCCTACTCGGGCTGGTCAGGTACTCAACAGGCAGGGAGGGTTGGGAGTGCCCAGTGGCTAATGACACAAAGCCACAAGTGCACCAAGTCTCAACCTGAACCTCAGGCGAAGGTTGGGGGACAAGACCAAGCTCACCTCCGGTAACTGGCCTTCCCCTTGCCCCAGTCCCTTCTGGAACAACACAGGCTGTGCCAGCCTGCACAGGGCACTGCAGAATCAGGAAAACCTGGCTGGGGCCAGAGCACCCGGGCACATCTTCGCTCTCCTGGGCCGCCTGGGGCCCACACCTGCCGGGGATCTGCCAGCCCCCACACCTGCCGCCGGGCACATTTAACTGTGACTTGCAGAAGTAATAAGCCTAATATGGTTGACTTTATTTAATTAATAATGATCCTCTTCTGTTCCTCTGTGCTCATAAAACACCCTGCAGGTTGGCAAAAACACTCATAGTATTGATCAGAAGTCAGCCGGGATATTTATTTTGTCTTTGCCCCACAAGCATAAATCCTTGTCCACTGACTCCTGCTCCCCGTGTGCGGGATTTACAGTGGCCAGCTTCTTAAAAGCATTCAGTAATTAAGGAATAAATATCCACTGGCCTTTGTGGGCTGTGCTCCGTCCCTCCGCCTGACCCCCTAGCAACGCGGCTCGGGGAGAAGGCATGCATGCAAGGCGGAGGCAGCTGTCAGTGCCCGCTCGCAGTGGGCCGGGGTCTTCCCCCGCGGAGAGAGGAAGCCCCTCTCTCTTCCTTACGTATTGTTCCAGCCCCCTCTTCCATGCCTCCCCTCCCAGTTCCTGTTTTGCTTGAGGCAGGAAGCACTCTGGAATTCCTTGCTGCTAGCCCTCTTTTCTCTTCTTCCTCTGCCCTTCCTCTCCTCCTCTGTCAGTTTCAGCACCAGGCCGGCGGGTCCCCTCCAGTGTCTGCTCCTTACCCCGAGGGTGTTCCTCCGTGCCAGCCCCTCTGCGACAGAATCTCCTTGAATATCACTGCCGAACTCCTCTCCCACCTGTCGGCGGGGGCAGGGGAAGATGTTTCCAAAGGGAAGACTGTGACAAGTGGCAGGCACACGTACACAAATTCTTCTTTTGGCCTTTTCACACTGGAAGAGAGGGGGTTCCAATGAAAATGAACACGTTAGACTCGACCTGGAGTGCACTTTCGGGAAAGGCTGTTGCTCAGTGTTTTATAGACGTGCTGAGAAAGCCACATTTGTGAGATTCGAAGGCTGAGGATGAAACCGCCAAGAGACCGTTTTTATAGCATCCCAGAGCGCCCCAGGCCTGTCACACACAGCGGCCCCTGTGAGGACCAAGGCGGGCGTCTGGCTGCCCACACCCTTGTCTGTGTCCCGTTCATCTCCCAGCCCCTGCCACAAGACAGTGCTGAAAGGCAGTCAGAAGCTTTGTGGTTATTTGCTTAAAACTTTCTTTTCTGGGAATCCAACCCATTAACCTTATTACCCCTTGGCAGTGTGCTGACCCTTCCCTGCCAGGACCAAAACACAGCTGATGGCGGCTGTGTGAGACTGCATCTTCGTAGCTCTCAAATGCGTCAGGAACAGAGAATGGGGCATTGCGGGAAGACAGCGTTTCTCTCTGAAGGTAGTTGTGTGTAGGTGTGACTCTCCCTGCGCTCTCCAGGTGTCCCCAGAGGTCTTGGTCTACGCTTTGCTCATCGCTGACAAGGATTTGCCAGTGCATAAATGACACTGCCACAAGCAGTGACCAAGGTCACCTCTGGGACTCAGCTGCCTGGTCAGCCTCACCCCCCGAGCACCTCCTACCTGGGCAGCACTTCTGTTTTGGGTACTGGTTGGTATCTGTATGACTTGCCTTTTCCTTTTAGTGATCTCCTTTCTCTTCATTCTAAAACTCCATGAATTATTATTAATCTTTGTAATTATTATAAATATTTATAATAATAAATTATAGATAGTTTTGATAGGGAAGAAGAGGAGGAAGGAAAAACTGCGATGATCTAGATCCATGCATCCTCTGTAATAGCAGAAGCATTCTCAATCGGCAGCCGTGGAAATGTCCTAGTCAGCGGCAATGTCAGTGCTCAGTGCTCCAGACTGGCAACCGTGGAGACGTCCTAGTCGGCGGCAGTGTCGGTGCTCTAGACCAGCAGCTGTGGAAATGTTCTGGATCTGAGCAGCCCAAGGTGGCAGCTGCCAACCACATATTTATGTAAAGCCTAAAGGAACTGCATTTTTAATGTTATTTCGTTTCAATTAATTCACGTCTGCACCCACGGGCAGCTTATAGCTGCCCCATTGGGGGGCATATCTCTAGATTCTTTCTCTGAAGCAAACCCTACCTAACCCTTCGCCAAAGAGCAGAACCAAATGTAGAGATGGCCAAAGGGAAAGAGTGAGAGCGGAGCCGTGGATCCACCTAGACTCTCGAAGCCCAGGTGGTAGCTGTGCAGATGGGAAGAAGTTTCCTAATTTGGGAGGCATCAGATCCCTGAACAAGAGGTCAGGCAGTGCCAGGGCAGCCAGTCTGTCAGGTGTCCCAGCTGGGGTCCTGGGCAGTGTGCTGTATCACTGTCCTTCTCCTCTAAGATGGGGGTAAGAATATGACCTTCCTCACTAGGTGTTGTCAGAAGTAAATCAGGTAGTTGTGCAAAAGCTTCAGCCTGGGCTGGGTGCAGTGACTCACACCTATCATCCCAGCACTTTGGGAGGCCAAGGTGGGAGGATTCCTTGAGGCCAGGAGTTCAAGACCAGCCTGGGCAACCCTGGTGGGACCACTGCACTCCAACCTGGGCAACAGAGAGACCCTGTCTCCAAAAAAGACCCCCTTCTCTACAAAATAATTAAAAATTAGCTGGGCATGGTGATGTGCACCTGTAGTTCCAACTACCTGGGAGGCTGAGGCAGGAGGATCACTTGAGCCCAGGAGTTCCAGACTTCTGTGAGCTGTGATTGCGCCACTGCACTCTGGTCTGGGTGATAAAGCAAGACCCTGTCTCAAAAAACAAAAAAGCCGGCCGGGCGCGGTGGCTCACACTTGTAATCCCAGCACTTTGGGAGGCTGAAGAGGGTGGATCACCTGAGGTCCACAGTTTGAGACCAGCCTGGCCAACATGACAAAACCCCATCTCTACTAAAAATACAAAGATTAGGCGGACATGGTGGCACGTGCCTATAATCCCAGATACTCAGGAGGCTGAGGCAGGAGAATTGCTTGAACCCAGGAGGTGGAGGTTGTAGTGAGCCAAGATAGTGCCACTGCACTCCAGCCTGGGCGGCACAGCGAGCGAGACTCCATCTCAAAAAAAAAAAGAGAGAGAGAGAGAGAGAGAAAGAAAAGAAAGAAAAGCTTTCTCTCCCCACAGCGCTGACTTGCACATTTTCTTTTGTAAACACAAATGCTTCTCTCCATCCCCCATCCCCTCCCTCCTGATGTGTTATTGACTCTGCTTTGGTTCTGTTGTCACTGGATTGGCTGTCTGTGCAGCACCTGCTTTCTGTTCGCAGGTTCTGGGAGTTCTATGACGCTGGGCAAACTGGGAGCAGCGTGAGCATCCTGGCCCGAGCTCAGGGGCTCAGGAGTCGGGAGCCGGCACACACGCACACGCACACGCACACGCACATGCACAGAAGGCTCTCCCGCTCTCTCAGTCGGCACTTACGCTCACATGTACATGCACAGGAGGCTCTCCCGCTCTTTCAGTCTGGTCCCTGGGCAGGTTGAAGGCAGCTCAGCATCCATCTTTTTCCAGAGAAGAGAACTTTGGCCCTGCCAGGCGCGGCCGGTCACCTCATGGCTCCAGGCCTGTCCTGAAGGTGGGGACCAGATTGGGAGCCTCCCTGCTTCCGCTCTGCAGCCCTCTCTGGCCTGGATGGTGTAAAATTCCCTGGATCTTTCCTTCCTTCTTGCTCTGTTTCAAGGAAGGAAAAGCCGGGTCTGTCAGTTCTAGGCTCTCCACTCTCTCCCCTTTTGAAACTTGCAATAAAATCGACCTGTCTCTTCTTTTCTGCAGCCTTTCTTTTTTCCTATGATATCCGAAAATATAGCCACCAGTCTGCCGTCACATGTGCATCTTGTTCCACATTTGATACGGAGTTTGTTTGTTTGTTTGTTTTTGAGACTGAGTCTCTCTCTGTTGTCCAGGCTGGAGTGCAGTGGTGTGATCTTGGCTGATGCAACCTCCACCTCCCGGGTTCAAGCAATTCTCTGCCTGAGCCGCCCGAGTAGCTGGGATTACAGGCGTCCACCACCACACTTCTTTTTTTTTTTTTTTTTTTTTTTTTTTTTTGGAGACGGAGTCTGGCTCTGTCACCCAGGCTGGAGTGCAGTGGCCGGATCTCAGCTCACTGCAAGCTCCTCCTCTCGGGTTTACGCCATTCTCCTCCCTCAGCCTCTGGAGTACCTGGGACTACAGGCGCCCACCACCTCGCCCGGCTAGTTTTTTGTATTTTTTTTTTAGTAGAGACGGGGTTTCACCGTGTTAGCCAGGATGGTCTCGATCTCCTGACCTCGTGATCCGCCCGTCTCGGCCTCCCAAAGTGCTGGGATTACAGGCTTGAGCCACCGCGCCCGGCCCACACTTCTATTTTTAGTAGAGATGGGATTTTACCATGTTGGCCAGGCTGGTCTTGAACTCCTGACCTCGTGATCCACCCACTTCAGCCTCCCAAAGTGCTGGGATTACAGGCGTGAGCCACCATGCCTGACTAGAGTTTGTTTTTTAAATGTGTATTTGCTCGGGGGTCCTCTTAAGAGTCTGGTGTTACCAGGAATGATCAATAAAGTCAGTTACTGTCATCCTTATCCCGACACTAAGTGCTCTGGTTACATGGAGATTACACCTTGCCAGCTGAGTCATACGGTGGATTTGGCGTGGCGGGCACTAAGTATGCGGGTTGCAGGTGGGGAGTGTCCAAGATAATTGTCTTTGGGGTGGACACAGGAAAGCCACCTTGGCCAAGTCACCACCCCTCAAGGTCAGGTGCAGCAAAGCCCATCAGGCTGCGATGCTAGAGTATCTGTCTCTGAGTTCTCAGACCCCGAAAAAACCAGAGGGTTCATGGCTCCTGCGACCTACCCGGTGATTCCTATGTCCTGTGCTCAGTGCCTGGCTGTCCCTGTACATGGCTTCCTGACACGGCCCAGAGAGAGAGAAAGAGCCACCTACAAAGGAGGTCTTCTTTTAGGCAGGAGGAAAAGCAAATATAAAATACGATGGCGCCTTCAATGTACCTTTTCTTTTCATTTTGGGGACTGTGTCAGTGCCTTTCTTCCGCTGAGTCGCCCATTCCCTCATTTTCCCTCGCTCTCCTGCGGTTGATTTATTTAAAGGTGTGTCAGCACCGCATCAAATGAGGAACTGGGCCCCCTCCTTTCTGCTGACGGCCGGCCGCGCCAATAATTCATTTTTTAGCTCATTAGCTAACGGAGGCTGTGAGCAGTGGTCCTCCCGGGTATTGGAATGAGGGGAGGTGATCTACTGCCGGCTGCCTGCTCTTGAACTGGCCTTCCTTGGGGAAAATGAAAGGCTCAGCCAAGACAAGCCAGGGATCCCAGAAGTAGAATTCGCGGCCTCCGAGTGACCATCTGAGTCTGTGTGCTTTGACGTCGTGGCTTCTTAGGGCACATGCCTCTAGACGGAATATTCTCATCGAGAAGAAGCCATTGTCAGCATGTCCCTCGGTCACATGTGACCTGTGTTTGCAGACACTAGTGAGAAAGATGAAGGATGCTATCCAGAGTGTGCGTCAGCTCAGGCTGCCATAATAATGTAATGCACGTGGGTGGCTTAAGTGCAGGACATTCACGTCTCACACTTCTGGAGGCTGGAAGTCCGGGGTCAGGGTGCCCAGAGGGTTGGTTCTGGTGAGACCTCTCTCCCTGGCTCAGATGGTGCCTTCTCCCTGTGTCCTGCCTTTCCGCCGGGCGCGCTCAGAAGAAGAGAGACATCGCCAGTGTCTCGTCCTCTTATACAGACATCTGGCTGATTGAATTAGGGGCTGTACCTTTTAGCGTCATTTAACCTTGATTCTCTCCCTGAAGATCCCATCTCCACATACAGCAACATTGAGGGTTAAGGCTTCAGCATGTGAATTTTGTGGGACACGACTCATCCTCTAACATCCAAGAAGCCTTTAAACATCTCAAGGCTATGGGGCAGGAGCCAACCAGATGTTGCTCCTGCAACTCTGACAGCTATGAGGTCATTTAAACCAGCCAAACTCCTTACCCCAGAGTCTCAGGATCGTCTGCACCCTCGGGGGAGCTCACAAGATGCCAGCAGGGCTTGGCAAGGCCTCTGGCCAAGAGCGGCCCCCGTACCATGCTGGGCATGAGGAGTTGCGTGAAGCTCGTATGTACACACAGCTGTGATTTAGAAGCCTCCCGTGCCCAGCAGGCCTTCAGTACCCACGGCCCCGTGCCGCTGGCACTTCCCCTACACGTGCCGCTTCCACTGGTGAGCTCCTGTTGCTCACATAATGTTGAATTATCAGAGAGGTTCTCTTCGGTCTTAACCACAGCTGCTGTTTGCAGGGGAACCGCTGTGGCCATGGTGTCATCCAAATGCGTGATCCCAAATCCCAAAACAGCCCTGCCTGGCGTAGACGTCACTGTCCCCATTTGACAGATGAGGAAAGGAGGGTCCAAGAAGTTATTAGAAAGGTGAACGTCTGCACCACTAAGTCGAAAAAAGCAGGTACGCAGGCCGCAATCTCTCTAATGCTTAAGAGGAAGCCTGCGAGCCCAGTATCGGGCGAGCCCAGTATCGGTGGGGAGATTCGCTTTTCCCGCCTTTGGGCCTTGCAGAAAGTGCAGGGAGCTAAGCTTTGCCCCGGTATCAGGGTGGGAACATCCACAGGAGGTGGGCGTCAAGTCACAGCAGGGGACAGACATGCGTGAGGTTGCTGAAGTAGCACCCAAAAAACCCAGCGCCCTTGTCTGAGTCCTGTTTTCATACTAGTTAAATTTCAGCTGCTAACAAGAATCACATCTGATGCAGACACAAAGCCCAGTGACTGCCCCTAGCTGCCTGATCACCTCCTAGTGTCCAAAAAACACGGAAATATTGCAATCCCAAAGAACTCAGAAGTCAGCATTGAAAGCTTCTGTTTTGCTTTCTTTTCTTTTCTTTTTTCTTTTTTCTTTAAACAGACTCTCGCTCTGTCACCCAGGCTGGAGTGCAGTGGTGCAATCTTGGCTCACTGCAGCCTCCGCCTCCTAGATCCAAGCGATTCTCCTGCCTCAGCCTCCTGAGTAGCTGGGACTACAGGTGTGCGCCACCACGCCAGGCTGATTTTTATATTTTTAGTAGAGACGAGTTTTCACTATGTTGGCCAGGCTGGTCTCGAACTCTGGACCTCAGGTGACCTGCCCGGCCTTGGCCTCCCAGAGTGCTGGGATTACAGGCATGAGCCACCGCATCTGGCTGAAAACTTTCGTTTTGGAAACGGAGTTTCACTCTTGTTGCCCAGGCTAGAGTGCAATGGCGCAATCTCGGCTCACTGCATCCTCCACCCTCCACAGGGTTCAAGCAATTCTCCTGTCTCAGTCTCCCATTTGAGGGTTTCAGACCCACAAAACCTGGACCTACCTTTTATTACATAGTTTATACAATGCTGATTTTTTTTCCATAAGTTATTGGGAAAAATAATCAGGTGGTATTTGGTTAATTGAGTAAGTTCTTTTTCTTTCTTTCTTTTTTTTTTTTTTTTTTGAGAGAGAGACAGTTTCACTCTGTCGCCCAGGCTGGAGTGCAGTGGTGCAGTCTTGGCTCACTGCAACCTCCACCTCCTGGGTTCAAGCGCTTCTCCTGCATCAGCCTCCTGAGCAGCTGGGATTACAGGTGCACGCCACCACCCTCAGCTATTTTGTATTTTTAGTAGAGACAGGGTTTCTCCATGTTGGCCAGGCTGGTCTCGAACCCCTGACCTCAAGAGATCCACCCGCCTCAGCCTCCCAAAGTGCTGGGATTACAAGTGTGAGCCACCACAGCCAGCCATAGGTAAGTTCTTTAGTGGTGATTTGTGAGATTTTGGTGCACGCATCACCCAAGCAGTATACATTGTACCCGATTTGTAGTCTTTTATCCCTCGCCCCCCTCCCACTCTTCTCCCCAAGTCCCCAAAGTCTGTTGTATCATTCTTAGGCCTTTTGTGTCCCCATAGCTTAGCTCTCACATATCAGTGAGAACATACGACGTTTAGCTTTCCATTCTTGAGTTACTTTCCTTAGAATAATAGTCTCCACTCTCATTGGAGGTCACTGCAAATGCTGTTAACCCATTCCTTTTTATGGCTGCGTAGTATTCTATCATATATATATATACATATATATATATACACTACAGTTTCCTTATCCACTTGTTGATTGATGGCCATTTGGGTTGGTTCCACAATTTTGCAGTTGTGAATTGTGCTGCTATAAACGTGTGTGTAAGTATCTTTTTCATGTAATGAGTTCTTTTCCTCTGGGTAGATACAGTACTGTGATTGCTGGATCAAATGGTAGTTCTACTTTTAGATCTTTAAGGAATCTTCGCACTGTTTACCATAGTGGCTGTACTACTTTACATTCCTTCCAGCAGCATCCACACCAACATCTACTGTTTTTTTGATTTTTTTGATTATGGCCATTCTTGAAGGATTAAGGTGGTATCAACAATCATGATTTTTGTTTGTTTGTTTGTTTTGAGACAGAGTTTCACTCTGTCACTCAGGCTGGAGTGCAGTGGTGCAATCTCGGCTCACTGCAAGCTCCACCTCCCAGGTTCACGCCATTCTCCTGCCTCAGCCTCCCGAGTAGCTGGGGCTACAGGTGCCCACCACTGTGCCCGGCTAATTTTTTTGTTGTTGTTGTTAGTAGAGATGGGGTTTCACCGTGTTAGCCAGGATGGTCTCCATCTCCTGACCTCATGATCTGCCCACCTCGGCCTCCCAAAGTGCTGGGATTACAGGCGTGAGCCACCGCGCCCGGCCAACAATCCTGATTTTTAAAAGTAAAGAACAGTTCATTCAACTGTGTATCAGCTTGTCACTTCAGATGAGGTTGCCTGTGGGGTGAGATGTGAGGACAAAGAATCACTCCAGCAGTTCCCGGGGAGAACATACTGACACAGGGAAGGGTTCAGGAGCTGTAGGTTTGTACTCATGCTTTGGCTGGAGTTCGAATATTAAAAAGAAATGGAATAATTGCAGTTAGCACCGTAGCTACTGTGTGAAGTTATCTGGTTTATCCCTGGGTGATTTGGCAATGGCTATTAAAATCAATCGGAGCGGAATCAAATAGTTGTGATTTTAATGCCTACCAAAAAATGAGAGTTAGCAAATTGGAACTGGAAAGTCTGGACGTATCCTTCCCCGTCATCCCTTTTCATTTGATTCACGTTTTGCTCCTTCTCTTTTGTGATTTATGAAATGCATCAACAAATGTTTAATACATTTTCAACAAGGCCTTTAAAACAGTATCAGAAGCACTTCTTTTTGTCTGTCTCCTGAACCCGTATTTCTCAGACATTGTCAGTGCTTTTGTGCTTGCGTTTTTGCCCGAGTGGGGTGCGGGGGCTGCCTCCGCTGCATTTGTGGGGGCTGGTGTCAGTTCTCAGCTGTAGCCAAGTGTTTGTCCTGGAAATCTCCAAATGAAAAGAGTCGGGGGTCACTCTGGGGTCACTCACATGTACCAGGAAGTGAAGCAAAACTAATCCAGATTTACTCCTGGAAGAATTTGTTTGCCTAAGTATTTAAAAACAGATTAGGGCTCACCCAACACTAGATCACTAGGTGCAATGTAAACACGGGTAAAAGGTGTAAACAAGGCCTTTCCTCTGTACTTCGGAAGCAGAAATGTCATGGGTAATGAGTTTTCTTTCTAGACTTTCGCGGAAGCGCTGAGTGATTTCTCCGTGTCGTTTGTAGCTGTGTACTCTGATTATTCCCCTGGAGAAACCTGAATTTTGGAGAGGGCAATTGTGAATCAGCGTGTTATTAAAGTCTCTGTGGGTAACTGCAGTGCTTTCTTACATGTAGGGCTTTTCTTTTTCTTACTTTTTTTTTTTTGAGACAGAATCTCATTCTATCACCCAGGTTGGAGTGTAGTGGTGCAGTCTCGGCTCACTGCAACCTCTGCCTCCCGGGTTCAAGCGATTCTCCTACCTCGGCCTCCTGAGTAGCTGGGATTACAGACACCTGCCACCACACCAGCTAATTTTTGCATTTTTTGTAGAGACGGGGTTTCGCCATGTTGGCCAAGCTGGTCTCAAAACTCCTGACCTCAGGTGATCCACCCACCTCAGCCTCCCAAAGTGCTAGGATTACAGGCATGAGCCACTGCTCCTGGCCTCTTTTCTTTGTCATCCTCATCAAAAAGGCAGGCAGGGAGCACTTCCCTGGCTGGGCTCTGCTCCTGGGATCCTTGTAAAATTTCAACAGCTACTTGTAAAATCTCACATTGTTCTTTGTAAATTTCTTGTCCCCCACCACCCCACCTTTTTTCCCCCTCTAGCAGTGCTACAGAGTCTTGAGTTTTCAGTATCTCTCACACTTTTTTAAGAAACCAGAAACCATCGTGAGTAGCCAGAATACAGGAGGTGCTCGCCTGGGGTCCTTCCTCTGGGTCAACATAAATGTGTCTTACTGTCGGTTTCCTCTTATATTTCTTGAGCTTCTCATCTCATCCTGTCCTCTCCTTCTCAGCCCTCCCCACAGATGGGTAGCAGGGTCCCCATCCTCTGTAGACCCCCCAGGAGGAGACCACCACGTATTACACTGGCCAGCTCAGGCAGCCCCATCTTAGCCAGGTTGTGATGCTGGGGGCGGGCAGGCACCAGCATCATCTGCTCCCCACACCCCCGACCCCATGCACCCCCTCCCCAGCTTCGTCCTCTCCTCTGCCTCTGGGCTCAGCTCTGGCTTCTGGGAGCTACCTGCCTGTTTCCCAGTCCCTGGAACAGTTTCCCTCAGAACACCCAACCATTCTTTGTCATTTAAGGAGTTCCTGACATTCTGTCCTTCCCACTTAAGCCTTTCCCAAGTATCTGGAGATTCCAAAAGCTGCATCTCCCTTCTCAACATCCTCATTGGAGTCTCTGCCCTCTCCTGCTTGAGTCTGTTGCCATGTTTTCTTCAGCTGAAAGGGTTTAGAAAACCTGGGGAGTCCACACACACACACACACACACACCCTATTTCGGAGTTTGGAGCTAAGACCACATGGGCACCCCCAGGTGTGGGGTGTGCAGTGGCTGTCCTGTCCCCCCACCCCTCAGCTTCAGCCAAGTGTCCTATAGTCCTGACTACAGTCCTGCTTACAGTAAAACAGCTCTCGGCCCCGGAGACCATGCTTCCATCGTGCAGGTCCGTGCTCTCAGCCCGGGAGACCGTGTTTCCATCGTGCAGGTCCGTGCTCTCGGCCCCGGAGACCGTGCTTCCATCGTGCCAGTCCCAGGCAGTAGGGTGGTTCCCCCGTGCCTCGGCGTGTGAGAGCCACTGATCCAAGGCCATGGCCTTGAGCCCCCACTTGATAGTTTTCTTTCCAAGGACAGATTCTGCACTAAAAGCGACAGAAACAAAGAGCACCAAGACAGCGTATGAGCCTGAGATCAGCGGCTCTCACACCTTGGGCCTATTGGAATTCCCTGCGGGGCTTGTTAAAACGCTCCTAGAGGTTCGGATTCAGGGGGTCTGGGGCGTGACCTGAGACTCTGCATTTCTGGGCTCTTGCTGCTGGTGAGGATACGGTTTTGTGAAGGTGGAGAAACCTTTTCTTCAGGGAGCTTTGTGCCGACTGAAGACCTTTGCTTTCTGTTACTTCACTTCCCTCTCGGCTCCTCCCGACCACACGGGGCGGTGCTTGCAGCCTGTGTTCTCGGGCCTGATCGTGACCGCACCTGTCTGGTGGTCTTTGCAGGGAAGAGAAGGAACGGTGGATCCGTGCCAAGTACGAGCAGAAGCTCTTCCTGGCCCCACTACCCTGCACGGAGCTGTCCCTGGGCCAGCACCTGCTGCGGGCCACCGCCGACGAGGACCTGCGGACGGCCATCCTGCTGCTGGCACACGGCTCCCGGGACGAGGTGAACGAGACCTGCGGGGAGGGAGACGGCCGCACGGCGCTGCATCTGGCCTGCCGCAAGGGGAATGTGGTCCTGGCACAGCTCCTGATCTGGGTAGGTGGTCGGCACCCCTGGCAGAGGGCGGGGCCACAGGGGGCACTCTCTGCTTTGTTCTGCTTCCGTGGGCATCTTTCCGGCAGAAGGCTGTTGTTCTCGGTCCGCAAGTGGGAACAGTTCCTAATGGGAAACTCCGATTGAAGGGCAGAGGGCCTTATAGAGACACAGTCGGTCCTCCGTGTACAGTGCTCGCCAGAGTTTCTGAAAATTGCCACTTTGTGACTGCCCCTTGTCAGGGAGGGTTGGTGGTGTCCCTCTTTTTCATTTCCATCATCTTCTGGAGAGAAGGCGGTGTATTAACGGGATGGCTTGTAGGGTTTCCCCACTTCCAACCCTTTGGTGTTTCTATTCACTTAACAGAGAAAGACTGGACCCTAAACTTTGAGGTCTGATGTGGCAGGAGTTTGTCAGAGGGCTTCTTTTGAACCATTCTGATGAATTTCTACTGGGGAAGAGTATCTTTACATTCCTGTTGAAGCGTGTGTCACAATGCTTGAATGAGTAAAAGAGAAGGATAAAGTGGTTGTGCAGAGAGGCCTTGCCTGTGTCACCCGGGAGCTACGTCTGAGAAGCCATGCCCACCTAGGGGCTGCCCGTGGACCCGTGGGGCTTCAGCCGAGGCAGGTCCCCACCAGAGGCAGACTCCACCTGCAGGGAGGCTCCCCAGGTAGGGAAGGCAAGTGTGTGCCCAGAAGTGGGGACGGCACCCAGAGGTGGGACACCCAGCTGGAAGCTCTTCTGTCTCCACTTGCAGGGCAGGATGGGTCAGTCCAGCACGGCAGCAACGTTCTACAGCGGCATGTGTAGAGTGCTGCAGGCTTCTGCATGGTTTTGATCTGACTTTTTTTTGTTTTTTTGAGACAGTGTCGCTCTGTCGCCCAGGCTGGAGTGCAGTCGTGCGATCTCGGCTCACTGCAACGCCCGCCTCCCAGGTTCAAGCAATTCTTCTGCCTCAGCCCCCCGAGTAGCTGGGATTACAGGCACCCGCCACCACGCCCAACTAATTTTTATATTTTTAGTAGAGACGGGGTTTCACCAGGTTGGTCAGACTGGTGTCGAACTCCTGACCTCGTGATCCACCCACCTCGGCCTCCCAAAGTGCTGGGATTACAGGCATGACCCACCACACCTGGCCTTGATCTGACTTTTTTGATGGGTGCAGTTGGAGAATGAGATGAGATATACAGACACTACACCAAAATCAAAGATACTACCTTTTACTCATTAGTCATACATGTGATGTAATGTAAATTAAATAAGAGTTGTGTGTAGTATGCTAGGGCTGCCATAACGAAATACCACAGACGGGTGCTTCAACAGCAGACATTTATTTTCTCACAGTTCTGGAGGCTGGAAGTACAAGATCAAAGGCTCGGCAGGGATGGTTCCTGGTGAGGCCTCTCGTGGCTGGTAGACGGCTGCCCTCTCCCTGTGTTCTCACAGGTCCTTTCCTCTGCACTGGCTCCTGGGAGATCTTTCCTTTCCACCCTCCCCTCCTTCTTTCTGGGGCAAAGTCTTGCTCTGTTGTCCAGGCTAGAGTGCAGTGGCACAATCATAGCCCACTGTAACCTCGAACTCCTGGGCTCAAGCAATCCCCCCGCCAGCCTGCCAAGTAGCTGGGACCAAAGACATGCACCTCCATGAATGGCCAATTTTTTTTTAATTTTTGTAGAGTTAGGTTCTTACCATATTGCCCATGGGTTTTGAACTCCTGGCTTTAAGCAGTCCTCTCACCTCAGCCTCCCGAAGCGTTGAGATTACAGGTATCAGCCTCTCAGCACAGCCTCTTCCTCTTCTCATACAAATACCAACCCTATTGTGACCTCATTTAAGCTCATATACCACCATAAAGGCTCTATCCCCAAATACAGTCACATGCAAAAGTACTGGGTGTTAGGACTTAAACATACGAATTGTTGGTGGGAGCAGAGGACACAGTTATAAATTACAGGCCATGTTTCCTCCTCCAACTGAGCAAGAATTCCTTTGATGGCGCTGGTTCCATGCTGTTGAGTGGCCTCAGACTCCCACACGTTGTGCGTTGGCGAAAGTGGAAGTGAATTCACTCTTTTTCATGAGCAAAAAGCTTAAAAATGTTGTGTACTTTAACCCTGAGAAAGATTCTGTGTGAGGACGTACATCCGGGTACTGTTTCTTCCAGTGACAATTTTTTGTTTGTTTATTGATTTTTATTTATTTATTTATTTTTTTATTTTTAAGATGGAGTCTCACTCTGTCGCCCAGGCTGGAGTGCAGTGGCACGATCTCGGCTCACTGAAACCTCCGTCTCCTGAGTTCACGCAATTCTCCTGCCTCAGCCTCCTGACTAGCTGGGATTACAAGCATACACCACCAAGCCCAGATAATTTTTGTATTTTTAGTAGAGACGGGGTTTCACCATGTTGGTCAGGCTGGTCTCAAACTCCTGACCTCGTGATCCCCCCACCTCGGCCTCCCAAAGTGCTGGGATTACAGGATTGAGCCACCACACCCAGCTCCAGTGACAATTTTTACAGAGTGTGCGCAGCTGAGGGGAGAGTTCTGAATCCTGTTCTTGTGGTGGAATATTGTATGACTTGCCTGTGTCATGCTGTTTGAGGGGTGGGGAGACAGGGTCTCACTCTGTTGCCCAGGCTGGAGTACAGCGGTGTGATCTCGGCCCACGGCAGCCTCTGCCTCCTAGGCTCAAGTGACCCTCCCACCTCAGCGTCCTGTATAGCTGGGTCCACAGGCACATGCCACCATGCCCAGCTAGTTTTTAAAAGAACGTGTTTTTTTCTAGAGACAGGATCTCCCTATATTGCTCAGGCTAATCTTGAACTCCTGGGCTGCAGTGAGCCGCTGCATACAGCTTGCGTCGTGCTTCTGAGTAATGTTTTTTGTTTTTTGGGTTTTTTTTTTTTTTTTTTTTTGAGATGGAGTCTCGCTCTGTTGCCCAGGCTGGAGTGCAGTGATGCGATCTCGGCTCACTGCAAGCTCCGCCTTCCGGGTTCACATCATTCTCCTGCCTCAGCCTCCTGAGTAGCTGGGATTACAGGCGCCCGCCACCACGCCTGGCTAATGTTTTGTATTTTTAGTAGAGACGGGGTTTCACCGAGTTAGCCAGGATGGTCTCGATCTCCTGACCTCGTGATCCGCCCACCTCGGCCTCCCAGAGTGCTGGGATTACAGGCGTGAGCCACCGCGCCCGGCCTCTGAGTAATGCTTAATGATGTAAGAAAATGATCATAGTATAGTGATCAATAAAAAATGAAAAACAATACAAAGTATATGTATAGTCTTATCTCAATTAGGCACATACACATTTAGATTCAAAGAAAACCCATTGGAAGGAAATCCACTAATTGACAAAAGTTATCTCTGAATAGCAAGATTATGGGTGATTTTTCTTTCTTCTTGAGCTCTTATGTGTTATTTATATATTTCTTTTTTTTTTTTGAGACGGAGTCTTGCTCTGTCACCCAGGCTGGAGTGCAGTGGCCGGATCTCAGCTCACTGCAAGCTCCGCCTTCCGGGTTTACGCCATTCTCCTGCCTCAGCCTTTGGAGTAGCTGGGACTACAGGCGCCTGCCACCTCGCCCAGCTAGTTTTTTGTATTTTTTAGTAGAGACGGGGTTTCGCCGGGTTAGCCAGGATGGTCTCGATCTCCTGACCACCCGTCTCGGCCCCCCAAAGTGCTGGGATTACAGGCTTGAGCCACTGCACCCGGCCTATTTATATATTTCTTATAATGAAAATTCTGAGATCAAAACAGTGATCTTTTTTTTCTTTGTGCAATTGGAAAGTCAAAATAGAAACAGCAAAACTAAAGTTATCTTTGATTCCTGAATGTTGCACAAAGGAGGGGCTTTCAGTTGAAAAAAAAACACGTTCTTTCCTTAAAAGAATCCGCTGGCCATGGGTGCAGGCTGTGCCAGCCAGTTCTGTAGCTGGCCCTGCTGTCCAAGCACAAGCCACGCGAAAGGGCTGAGAGAAAGCATCCCTGCCCCCTCCTTCCATCACATCCCCTGTGATACTAATGGGGGCTCCGTTACCTCCGCAGTACGGGGTGGACGTCATGGCCCGAGATGCCCACGGGAACACAGCGCTGGCCTACGCCCGGCAGGCCTCCAGCCAGGAGTGCATCGACGTGCTGCTGCAGTACGGCTGTCCCGACGAACGCTTCGTGCTCATGGCCACTCCCAACCTGTCCAGGAGAAACAATAACCGGAACAACAGCAGCGGGAGGGTGCCCACCATCATCTGAGGAACAGCCGTGCCCGCCTGCTCGCCACACCCGGGACGCGGCAGCCTTGCCGCATACTCGCTCGGAATTCGCAGCACGTGAGTCCCGTCGCATCCCCTCCCTCTTCCTGGTGGCCGCCTCCCTCCCGCCCACCCACTGTCACCCCAAACAAAATCACAAAACCTGGACATCCTCAAGGGGCGAAGAGGCGGCCGGGAGACTGCAGAAGTGGCTCCTTTTCATCAACTCCCCTAAACCACAAACAGGAGAGAGCGACGGGCCTCGGCCCTTTGACGATAGCACACGGCGCAGGACCCTTGTCCTGGTGGCACAAGGGACGGGGACGTGAGGGGGAGGGGAGGCGAGGAACAAGGAGAAGGGGCAACTTCCGTTAACTGGCAGTTAAGCACATAGTACATTTCACCTCTACCGAACGGAACACTTGGATTCCATCTCTTCTCTGAGGAGCTTGACGGCATAAATCAGAAGCAAGCACAGAGTTTGTCAGGTTTGAAGCCCCTATGATGGTATGTGTCAAATCAGTTGTAGCTAATCTGTCCAGGGAGAATACTGGCTTCATTACACTTGTATAGTTGAGTTCTTCCAGCATTACTGCTGTTTAATAGAACATGATTAGTCATCACCGAGAAGAAAGCATATTAGCCGAGGAGGTAGTTACGTGGCACGCTCCGGTGATTGCCACGATGTGATTGCAATACTCTTAGAAGCATCATATTATCCCAGACATGTTCTTTCAAGCCCTTGGAGCCCTCCTTTCTAAATTCACTGTCATAATTTAGGATCTGTTTAATTTTTCAGTCCAAAGAGAGGAAATCAGTCGCTGAGTATTATTTGACTCCAGTCTCCTTGGTGCAAAAACAAAATGGGAAAAATAAATAAGAATAACTCAGAAATTCAAAAGGAAATCACAAATTCAGTTAACAATAGCATTTCGAGTATATTTCGTAAACTAAGTAAATACACAAAAGGCTATTTTTTCCGACCGTAAGAGAGATTTTATGTCCTTTTGCCAAGGTGGATGTGTTAGTCTCAGGCCCTCCTGGGCCACATTGCCCAAGTCACGCAGGCTTCTGTATTATGTATTTAGATAAGATGTGTGAAAATATATTTGAATAAAAGAAGTTCATAAATATGCATTGATTTTTGTACAGACAAATGGCACCTCTCTTAATTTATAAATTGAACTGGATGTGAACTAATAATGTGCAACTAGTTGAGATAAGAGGGTTACAGATCATTGTACATGGAAAATATTCCCAGCAGTAAACACTTCCATTAACGTGATCTACAGCTTTTAAAAAGGAGCATCTCAGAATAAGATGGTGGTACAATTTGCTTATTAAAATTGAGAAAGAAAAAAAAAGACACACTGGAGTATATTCGAAAGGAAAAAGAAGGAATGTGGTTTCTCATGATTGAAAGCATGATTTAGATCGGATGCGGCTTTTGCCAACCAAGACCAAGGGGCTCTGGCAAGACGGGGCGGTTTTCTGAACGCCAGACCGAGGTGCCTTACGGAAGGCAGCTGCCGATGGTTCTGTGGCACAGACTGGCTCCTGAGAACCCAGACAACCTTGACCCGGCAGCCCGGCCCTCCACGCTAGTACCTCGCCTGATATCCATCGTCGCGGTATCTGGCCGCTTCAGACGTCCGCCGCCTTCCGTGGTGGTAGTCAAACGTAGTCAGCCAAACCACAGCATCCCTTAGATTAAAAGCAAACGGGGCAGCTTTGCCCAGAGCCCGCTGGCAGTGTGACGCGGGGAGAAGGGTTGTCACGATGGAAGATGAGGACACTAGACTCCTGTAGCACAGAAACACAAAAGCCACACGCGCTGGCAGCCTCCGGGGTGTTCCTCCCTCTCCTATATTAAACCTTATATTTTATAAGAGTTTTTCCTCTTCTTTCACTTTTTAAAAAAAATTAAAGTAGGTGGGGAAAAAATAAAGCTTTACACATAATTTATATGTGGGTAAGTGTTTCATGGAAATTTCTAATCTTAACGAAGCTAAGTGGAGCTCACTCGTATCCAAAAGTATAACAGGTGCAGAAGCCACAAGTCTGAGAACTTTGACGACAGTCCCATCGTCCTGCCATTTGATTTTTCAGTCTGCGTTTCATCACTGTGTAGCTATTGTAAATGTGAATAGAAAAGAAAAAAAGGTCATTGCCTATTTTTGAAGAGCGCATTGGTGTTCGAATCCGCTAGACACACTCGCTCCACACAGCCTTCACCGTAGACTCTGTAGTGGACACAGATAGAGCATAAATGAAATCGTTAAATTATTTCATTGTAGTGAATTCCCAGTATAGGAATGCTTTATCATAGTGAAGCTTCTTTTGAGAAGAAATGGAACTCCTTGAGGCTTCTCTTTGGGATGTATATGACTGTGTACATATTATTCTATGTGTTTATAATATAATATTTTCCCAAATGACTTCTTCTTTCACTTTGCCTTCCACAACCTGAATGCTAGATTGGCTTTTTCCCTTCCTGGTCCCCAGCACGGGCCGCCATGACTCCCCCTCAGAAAACACAGCCCCTCCCCTGCCATTCTCCGCGATGTCCATCTGCTCCAGCAGCCGCTTTCTAGGGCCCGAGTTTTAGTAGCAAAAAGAAAGGCAGTTTCGAGGGTCTTTCCAAATAAAGAAGACAGCTGGCTAATCTGTTTGTATTTCAGTGTCTAACCAGAAGCCCTTTCTTTGCTGACCACACTCTCGTTCCCACTTTCAAGCTAATTACCACCAAAGCTGGGAGAGGCAAGGACTGAGGGCGGAGTTAGGAGTAACTCGTTTGAGAAGGCAGTTGAGTTTTTGTTGCTCATTTCCATGTTCAGTTCTGTGACGTGATGATGACAGATCACCACTGCAGGATCCACCTCACCTTTCCGGTTCAGAATTAAAACTCTGCCTTGACGAGAAACAGCCAGCTGGGGGAGGCACACGAGTGGCCTGTATAACCCTGTGGGTGATGTAGACATGCCTGCACCCTGACGTTCAGCTTTGCAGAGACTGAACTTTGGAGGGGAGCGGAGGGGTGTGGTGCAGACCTGGCTGCAGCAGGAACAGCCCACAGGGACAGGACTGTGATTCTGACCTCAGGTGCTGGGGCGGACAAGTGGTTTACCCCGCCCAGCACCCCAGTCCTGGTCCCTGGTCCTTCTCTCTATTTCATCCCAGGAAATAAGCAGCCCGAGGGTGAGCAAGTGACAAGTTTCTGAGTCATTTGCCCCAAAACCAGGTGCAGTGTCCTCTCTCACAAGCGGGTACACAGTGTATATGCACCGGAAAGGAGGGCGAAGGCAGCAGGTCGCTCGCCAATCGCCAATCGCAGGGTTCTCAGACGCAGGAGAGAGCGGGATCTTATTGAATTGCATTTCCTGCAGGGCCCCTGGTCCACAGGCCAGTTCTGGGCAGTGACTTTGCAGCACAAGGGCCTTGCGTTGAAGCTCCCTCTTCTGAGACTTTGCCCAGCCTGATGAGGTCTGCATGGTTCCGGCCTCTGTCATCCAGTGTCGATCCCCGTCTTCCTGTTTCTGTGACATCTGCACATTTGAGGTCATTCCTTATGTCTGCATAGGAGCTGTTGCTAACCTTGTTAGGGAGAAACATGGTCTGATGAAAAAGACGGACCCCTCGGCTCAGCCGGCCCTGTCATCCCTCCAGAGGATTCCCACGCAGCTCTGGACAAGCACCCAGCTTCCTGAGCTCTTTTTCCTCATCTGTGAAAGTTGCAGGGTGCAGTGAGGTTTCAAACCCGTGTGGTAAATGCCAGCCTCACACCTGGCCAGGGGATGCTGGGGAGACAGGAGCACGTGTTAAGAACAGAAACACTGAGGGGACCGAAGCCGGCACACACACCAGGAAACCTGCCCGTGGCTGACACTGTCCTCCAGCCTGCACCCAGGCGAGGCCGTGACGGGCATGTTTGCCAAGCGCCTCCAGTAGAGCCCGGGGCCCTCCTCCCTCAGCCTGCCAGTGCCCTGCCCTGGCCCTCCACATGGCGGGGAACAGCGTCGGTGAGGAGGGGAGGCTCCCAGGAAGGGCTTGCTCCCTGAGAGCCTCTCTGGAACCTGCCCACTTTTCTCAACATGTGTATTCCACTTTGTAGTCTGAAGCTGATTTTCTAGAGGCGTGGAAGGGGCTGAGTTCTGCCCTCGTGCTGTTCGCCGGTGCTGGTCAGGGCCAAGACGACCCTTCCCTCTGCCCCACAGCCTGTTGAGGTGGTGTTGGCGTGGACAGCGTCCCTCCCTTCAGATGCCACCTTCCCGTTGCCGTGAGCTGCGTGACTCACGCGTGCATTAGGCCTCCCCTCCTCCTCCTGTCTGAGATCGGAGCTTGCTGGAGAGCACCCCGGGTCGCCGTGCTTGGCTGCAGGCCCGTCCCTCTCTCCCCGTCCCCAGGCTCCCAGTGCATTTTGTGTTTGAACTTGGTGGACTCATCTTACCCCACAAGAGAGACCTGCTCAGCCTGCAGCATGCAATGTGCCGTAGGCGCCCTGGGTCCCCGTGGTGCCCAGGATGCCAACTCTGCCTCCCTGCACTTAGGATGTTCTGGAAATGAGGAGAAATCCATATTCCTGCCCTGGGAGGTGGGAAACCTGGCAACGATGTAGCTTCCCCTGAGATGGGGTATAATCAGGCCTCAGCAACTACTCAGGAGGCAAAGGTGTTTGGAAAGCCAAACCCCAAACCTCCAGCGGGGCCGCTTCCCTCCCCGCACGGCATGTGCTCTGCTTCCGTCCCTCACCTCCTGCGCAAGGTCGTTGAGACTTTTCTAGAACTCCCTGGGGTTGTATTTATGGCCTTCAAGCAAACAAATTGAAAAGCAGTCAGGAAGGAGTTCTGATAGAAAAGTGCTGGAGACACACAGCTTTCCTTCAAAGGAAATGTAATTTATTTCCAGCCGTCACCTCAGATGGGGGTTTCACGTGTTGTGAAGTCACATCTTGAATGATTGTCACCCTCATCCTTCCCCAAAAAGCTAAATAAGGGCCTTTGGCATCAATGCGTGCATTCTCCACCTTTCCAAGGCTCGCGCTTGGATTTCTGAGTGGCTTTCTTCAGGGAGCCCTTGTGGTCACATGGCTTTAATGCCGCCCCCGTCCCCCCAGGCCAGGCCAGCACGCCCAGATGATAGTGGGGCCAGGAGACCCCCCTGCCCTGCCCAGTGGACAGAGCTGCCCCAGCCCTGCTGTGTGCCCTGTGGGGACGGGCCCTCTGTCATTTAACCACGCACGTTAGGTTGCTTTTCAGTGAAATGTCAGCTTTGCTCCCATTACGCTGGTGACAGAAGGGGCGCAGGTGTGTCTCCTTGGAGTAGCTGGGTCACTAAGACACAGTCCTCAGACTGGTCCTTCCGACACAGCCAGGGAGTGATCTTGATCGCTGGCTCCTGGGATGCTGTGCTGTCTGTGATTAGAGAGAAGTGACCAGACCAGTGCCCTGTCTGTGATGAGACAGAAACCCCTATGGCAGACTCCTGCCCTCTCCATGGAGGAAGACATATGTACTTAGATATTTACTGTTCCATAAACACAAACTTTCTTCCCCTTAGAGAAGAAATACTGCCCTTAAATAGACTGTTGAAATATCAATGCCCCCCCCGACCCCCCGCCGCCCCATGTAATCAGTGTGTCTGCGGCTTTCCTCGCATCACACGTCTGCGTTGGCAGGTGATTGTGGAAAGGGAGTCTGTGAAACCAACAAGTCTGTTTTAAACCCGTGAGTTGTATGAGAAAGTAGTTAAGTTCGCCAGTGTAGTAAACACCCACCCCAGAGTAGCAGTAAGCAGACCGAAATCTGAAAACCCGTTCTTACTGTCTTTCCCTATGAGGTGCTGGTTTTGGTGTAAAATGACAGCACTTGGTTTGGGGTTTTGCACCTGTTTGGTAGAACTGTTCTTGTCTGAGGCCCTCACCCCCTACAGATGGGCCTCAGGGCCTGGAGATGGGCAGGTGGGGCCCGAGTGGCCAGCAGAGACTTGCATGGGCTCTGAAAGCCCCAGCGCTCAGGCCTAAGGCTGCTGAGTGAGACCAGCAGGCGGCTGTGGCATCTGACCTTGAAACACCCAAGCTGGGCCGCTCCATGTACCCGAAACAGGGTATCCTCATGAATGTGGGGAGAGCTGGCTCAGGGCTTGGCTTTCATTTTGGCCTGGCACAGGGCCTCTGTAGGGAGCACCCCTCAACCCGAGGATGGTGAAACCATATGATAGAGACTCCTTGTCGAAGTCCACGTCGGACTGATCTAGAATGCACTCTGGGGGAATTGCATGGCCTTTGCCTTGAGATGCAGGTGAAAGAAAGGAACCAAACAAGGCGTGAGTGCGTTGGGGAATCTTCCCAGTGGAACAAACCCCCTTAACACACCAGCTGTTGGGAACAGCTGCCCCTAAATCGGATTAAACCCTCATCTCCCTGGTGCTAAACAGTCCACACTGGCCCAGGAAGCTCATGTCTGAGCTGCTTGGAGAGCTCTGGTAAAAAGAAGACACTGGAAGCCCACTCAGTCAGCAGCCGTGCAAGAGGATGTCAGGGGCTTCTGGACTTGAGGAAGGACAGTCTAGGCACATGGAATCCTGCTGGGCCTCACGCAGACACTGGCAGGCAGCCCAGCCCCCTGCCCAGTGCCACAGCCCTGGGGTGTCTCCTGACATTCCGGGAGGTCCCAGGGCAAACGCATTTCCCGCCTGGGTTCTCGGGGTAGGAGAACAGAGAAGGCTCCAAGGGGGTTGTGAGCCAGGGGCCAGTCTGGGGAGTGGGTCTCACGCACTGCTCAGGTTGGCACATGAGGGACCTCCCCAGCCCCAGGGGTCCCAGCAGGGTTCGCAGCACGGCTGTTTTGAGGGTGCACAGGTGACTGGAGAGGGGCGGGGCAGTTGCATGGTGGATGGGCAAAGTGTGCATTTAGAAGCTGCTTCATGACATTGAGAACGGGGGAGAGGGCCCAGCACTGTCTTGTTAGAAATAATTCCTTCTTAAGCATCAGTTTCCCTCCCACAGCTGGGTTTTTTGTGTCTGAAATAGTATCTAATTCTCCAGATGCAGCCCCTCTCAGCCTGAGCACCTGAGCACTGGGGAGGCCTTTGTTGGGCTCAGCCTGGAGAGGGGAGGGTCACACGGGTCCCGGGGGCAGGTCTCCTGCCCTGTCTGGCCCACTCTCCTGCCCTGACTGTTCCTTTCTGCCAGCTTGGAATTTGGTTCTCATCTTGCCACAGGGGCGTGTTTCCTAAAGGGGAGCCAGAGCAGGTCAAAGGTGACAACTGAGATGCATTTCTAGGCAGGGGCAGGGAAGGCCAGCCCACCGTACAGCCGGTTTTCTGTTTCTGTAAATAGCAGTGTATAGAGATGGAAGGGCAGCGTGGACTTCTCCACAGATGGGTTGAGGTTTTTTTTTTTTTTTTTTTTTTGGATGTTTTCTATTACCTCATTCAGCAACTTTACGTTTCACAATGACTCAATGATGCTTTATTTATATTGTTTGTACTGTAATTAAAACCATTGACAGACATTTCACTTGGCTTGTTATTTCATATGATCTTGTTTTGATTAAATATGCCAGTTTGTATTTTCCTGCCTTGGGATTTTTTTCTGTCCGCTGTACAGTATTCTAAGGGAAAAAGAAAGATGTGTAAAGTAACAGAGAGAGGTGGCCATGGTGTAGAGGCCTCTTTCTAATAAAGAAATGAAAATATGTCTACACCGCTTCTGTGGAGTTTTCTTTTTTTTTTTTTTTTTTTTTTTTGGTGGCATTGGTCATTTGTCACAACTAACTGTGTTTCTAAGCCCAAGCAAGGTAAATCAGAAAAGGGGCTCTGGCTGCTGCGGGGAGGGGCTGCCCCAGGCCTGAGGGAATTTGCAGTTGGGATGAGGAAAGAGATCGGGAGTGTCTCTTCTGACTTCTTCCTTTACAAGGACAGAAACTCCAAGAGAATGTTCTTTGCCCAGCCAGGGTTGACTGGGCCCAGAAGTTCCAGATGCTTCTGTGCCCTGTGCCACACTGCCCCAGGTGTGTGGTAAGAACTGTTCCCAGCAGGTGGCTAGCAGTAAAACCGTCCCAGAACTCTGATTATTACCATTATTATCATTAATATTACTGTAATTTTTGCATACAAACTACATTATATCTTCCTCCCACAAAAAAAAAAAAAAAAACCGGCCGGGCACGGTGGCTCAAGCCTGTAATCCCAGCACTTTGGGAGGCCAAGACGGGCAGATCACGAGGTCAGGAAATGGAGACCATCCTGGCTAACACGGTGAAACCCCATCTCTACTGAAAAATACGAAAAACTAGCCAGGCGAGGTGGCGGGCACCTGTGGTCCCAGCTACTCGGGAGGCTGAGGCAGGAGAATGGCGTAAACCCGGGAGACGGAGCTTGCAGTGAGCTGAGATCCGGCCACTGCACTCCAGCCTGGGTGACAGAGCGAGACTCGGTCTCAAAAAAACAAAACACAGAAAACTAGCTAGGTGCAGTGGTTCACACCTGTAATCCTAGCACTTTTGGGAGGCCAGGGAGGTTGGATCACCTAAGGTCAGGAGTTCAAGACCAGCCTGGCCAACATGGTGAAACTCTGTCTCTACTAAAAATACAAAAATCAGCTGGGCGTGGTGGGGCACGCCTGTAATCCCAGCTACTCGGGAGGCCAAGGCAGGAGAATCGCTTGAACCCAGGAGACGGAGGTTGTAGCGAGCCAAGACCACGCCACTGCACTCCAGTCTGGGCAACAGAACAACACTCCATATCAAAACAAAACAACAAAAAAAGCCACCACTAATTTTGGGAATGCCTTCCAGAGACTCTTCTCTGCAGACACAGGGGTGTCCTCTTCCCCCTACTCTTCCATTCAAGACATAGAGAACCTCATGATCTCATGACACATTAGTGACATTTTTTGTTGACATTTTCCCATGGCATGGGAGCCCACAGTGCCACGAAATGCCTTGTGGACAGCCCCAACATGGAATGTGAGGCCACAGGCAGGGCAGCCCCTCACCCAGCACACAGACCTGGTCATCTGCAGTCACAGGACATCCACAGGCCTCATGCACAAGGGTACCGGGCTGACTTGGCTTCTAAGAAATACAGAAGAGGGCCGGGCGCGGTGGCTCAAGCCTGTAATCCCAGCACTTTGGGAGGCCGAGACGGGCGGATCACGAGGTCAGGAGATCAAGACCATCCTGGCTAACATGGTGAAACCCCATCGCTACTAAAAATACAAAAAACTAGCCAGGCGCGGTGGCGGGCGCCTGTAGTCCCAGCTACTCGGAAGGCTGAGGCAGGAGAATGGCGTGAACCCGGGAGGCAGAGGTTACAGTGAGCTGAGATCTGGCCACTGCACTCCAGCCTGGGTGACAGAGTGAGACTCCGTCTCAAAAAAAAAAAAAAAAAAAAAGAAATACAGAAGAAACAAAAGCACAAGGAAAGGTGCTTTTAGGAGGAATCAGTGCCATTTAAATGCATATAGATGGCCAAGCGCAGTGGCTCACGCCTGTAATCTCAGCACATCGGGAGGCTGAGGTGGGCGGATCACCTGGGCCAGAAGTTCCAGATCAGCCTAGGCAACATGCCAGAACCCCATCTCTACTAAAAATACAAAAAATTAGCCAGGTGTGGTGGCGCACGCCTGTGGTCCCAGCTACTTGAGAGGCTGAGGTGGGAGGATCGCTTGAGCCCAGGAGGTGGAGGTTGCAGTGAGCTGAGATCATGCCACTGCACTCCAACAGAGCAAGACCCTGTCTCAAAAAAAAAAAAAAAAAAAATGCATATTGCTTATCTGTTGAAATTATTAACATATTTACAAAACAGTGGCTTAAATAAATGGTTTATTTTTCCTCCCAAAAGAAGCCTGGAGAGAGGCAAGCCTGGGCTGGCCAACAGCTGCAGAGTCTGCTGGGCCCAGCCTCCTCCCGGCCGTCTGGTCAACTGTGGCTCCCAGGTGCTTATTACCTCTGGGAGCTTGGAGAGCTGCATCTCCAGCATCTGCATTCCAGTGGGAGGAAGAGAGAAGGTGAGGGAAGAGACAGCTGAGTCGGTCCCTCTTAACCAGCTTCCCCAGAAGCCACCCTTGTGCCTCCACTTACACACCACTGAGCAGACTGGGTGGGGTCCCTCAGGGCTGCAAGGGATGCTGGGAAATGGGGGGAGGGAGGTGATGTGGAAGGATGGGGAGAGCAGTTATTGAATAGGTAGCTCAGGTCCCAGCCCAGCCACCTTCTTGTTTCCCCAACATTCACATGCACCCTTTGGTCAGCACACAGAACACTCCCTCCCCAGGAGAGACCCGGGGCCAGGCTGTCCCTGCCCTGCTGCTGCTCAGTGGCTCCTCCTCTGTCCATAGCATTGTCCACACCCACCTTCCCTCCAGGGCTCTATGTAAACCTCAGAGTATCTGTCACCCTTCTAGGAAACGTCGGGGCCCCCGGGGTGGAAAACAGAATCCCCTTCCCAGACCAAGGTACTTAGGCCAGGTGCCCTGGGAAGCTCTCAGACAAGGTTACAAAAGCAAGACTGAATGTTTAGATTTCATAGCCAAGACTTACTGCGATCACATGCAGTGCTGGCAAGGCCATGGTGAGACGAACCCAAACACGCTGCTGGTGGAAACCGCTCCTGCAAAGCCATATGAAATTGTGCACGCCGGGCGCGGTGGCTCAAGCCTGTAATCCCAGCACTTTGGGAGGCCGAGACGGGCGGATCACGAGGTCAAGAGATCGAGACCATCCTGGCTAACATGGTGAAACCCCATCTCCACTAAAAAATACAAAAAAATTAGCCGGGTAAGGTGGTGGGCGCCTGTAGTCCCAACTACTCGGGAGGCTGAGGCAGGAGAATGGTGTGAACCTGGGAGGCGGAGCTTGCAGTGAGCCGAGATCGCGCCACTCACTCCAGCCTGGGCGACAGAGCAAGACTCCATCTCAAATATAAATAAATTAATTAATTAAAAAATAAATAGGCCGGGCGCGGTGGCTCAAGCCTGTAATCCCAGCACTTTGGGAGGCCGAGACGGGCGGATCATGAGGTCAGGAGATCGAGACCGTCCTGGCTAACACAGTGAAACCCCGTCTCTACTAAAAAATACAAAAAACTAGCCGGGCGAGGTGGCGGGCACCTGTAGTCCCAGCTACTCTGGAGGCTGAGGCAGGAGAATGGCGTGAACCCGGGCGGCGGAGCTTGCAGTGAGCTGAGATCCGGCCACTGCACTCCAGTCTGGGCGACAGAGCAAGACTCCGTCTCAAAAAATAAATAAATAAATAAATAAATAAATAAATAAATAAATAAATAAACTTTTAAAAATCAGGAAGCATTGCGATAAGGAGCAAACCAAACCATAAGTTACAGAATCTGAAGAAATAAAGTTCAAACTGACCCTGACCACAACATCCAAACACAGCTGGGAACCTTCCAGAAGGCCAGCCCTGCCTCCTGCCGCCCTCCCAGCCCCCTCCTCTCCCACCAGGGGACCATGCTGGCTCCTGAATGTTCTCTCCTTGACTACCTTTCTTGTCCCTCCCGGGGATCTGATCCTGCTCTCCACCTGGGAAGGCCCTGCTCTCTGTGGCTTCTTCCTTGTCATCTCTGGGGTCTCCGATGAACTGTCCCTTCCTCAAAGAGGCCTCCACACCTGGTCCCGGCTCCGTCAGGCTTCCCTGCTCTTGCCCTCTCTGCGGTGCTCACCACAGGCCTTTCCTTGTGGGATCACTCACCCCTCTCCTGCACCTCCCCTGAGCTCCAAGATCGTGGATCTGTGTGGGTTACGCCCAGGACCCAGGGCCCAGCCTGAACGAATATCCACTGACCCAACCAGTGAATGAACAAAGGAACAAGCTCTGGCCCATCAATGGCCTTGCCTGCCTTGGAGCGATTGAGTGCCAACAGCAGTTTTCTTTGTGTCTACTTTTCAGGAAACCAACCCTCATTAGAACTGCGACAGGACTGAGGACAAAACGGGCTGGGGGGACAATGCACCCAAGGGACCCTCCTTCCAAATTCCAGCCAGGCCCACCCAGTTTCCCTGGAAGGAAGGGCCAGGCTCGCTCACCCCTCCCTCCTCTGTGGCCCATGGCACTTTGGTGACCTCAGCTATGGCCTATGTCCCAGGGGCCAGGTCCCTTGTTGACCTGTGGGCTCTCCCCTAGCCTGGGTTCGTACAGGGCTCCCCACCCCGCCCTCGCTGCACCCAGACCTGCCCGTGGTGACAGCGAAGATGACAGTGCAGCTGTACAATGGACAAAAGCCTGGCAGTCCACTCCAGCCGCGAGTGGGGAGGAGTTACGATCAGCCCTACTGTCTCCAGCATGTTCCGAGAAGCCACTCCGCCGCAATTTATCACCACTAGAGTCCAGTAAGGCTCCTAATTGGCCCATAAATGTGGTCCAATAACCGCACCTGACATCCAAAGACACTGCAGGCAATTAGCACTTATTTATTTGCATATGATATTGACCAATGCTCTAGCTGCACTCACTTTCAAGATCTGTTTATTTTTAAAGCTAGAGGGGAAAAAAAGCCCTCATTTACTGCACTGCAAGGGGAACTACCACACACACACACACACACACACACACACACACACACACGCCACTAGCAGGGATGATGGGAACTTGGCGTCGCACTGCCTCTGGCTAAGGGATTCAGTGATTCACTTGTATGCAGGGTCCTCTGAATATCTCGCAAAGTCCTCAATAGATGCCACCTGTCCAGATGACTGTGCCGGTGCAGCCAGCAGCAGCCTTCTTGCCCTCAGGCTGGGGAGGTGGCTGAGGGGATGGAGTAACCCAGGACTGCACCCCACTTGTGTGGGTTTTCCAAACGTATGGCGAATTGCCTGTGCCAAACTGCACTCAGCTGGGACCACAGGCACGTGCCACCATGCCAGGCTAATTTTTGGCAGAGATGGGGTTCTGCCATGTTACACAAGCTGGTCTTGAACTCCTGGGCTCAAGCGATCCATCCGCCTCGGCTTCCCAAGGTGCTAGAATTATAGGCGTAAGCCACCACACCAGCCTGAGATTAAACTCGATTTTAATTTGTTCTTTCTGCTTATTTGAACTATTTGTCTGGAAAATTATTATTTCTATAACTATTTTTAAAAGAAGGAAAGAAAATGAAATGAACAATGACCAACCACCCTGAGACAGGCCTTCTTAGGGTGTGGATATGTGTTCTGGCATTCTGCATCCTGTTTAAATAAACATGTACTTTTTGTTTTTAGACGGAGTTTCGCTCTTGTTGCCCAGGCTGGAGTGCAGTGGCACAATCTTGGCTCACTGCAACCTTCACTTCCCAGGTTCAAATGATTCTCCTGCCTCAACCTCCTGAGTAGCTGGGATTACAGGTACATGCCACTACATCCAGCTCATTTTTGTATTTTTAGTAGAGACGGGGTTTCACCATATTGGCCAGGCTGGTCTTGAACTCCTGACCTCAGGTGATCCACCCACCTTGGCCTCCCAGAGGGCTGGATTTACAGGCGTGAGCCATGGTGCCAGGCCACATGTATTTTTTAATTAAATTAAATTAAATTAAAATTTTATTTTTGAGACAGAGTCTTGCTCTGTCACCCAGGCTGGAGGGCAGTGGTGGAATCATGGCTCACTACAGCCTCAACCTCTGAGACTCAAACGATCCTCTCACCTCAGCCTCCTGAGTAGCTGAGACTACAGGTATGTGCCACCTCACCTGGCTGATTGTTTAATTTTTTATAGAGATGGGGGTCTCACTACATTGCCCAGGCTGGGCTCAAGCAATCCTCCTGCCTTGGCCTCCCCTAGTGCTAGGATTACTGGAGTGAGCTGCTGTGCCCCACTGTACTTTCATTTTAAGAATAAAATAGCATTCTTCAAACCATCTTATAGCCTATGCACACCCCATGTATTGCCCCCCACCCTCAGACACACCGGCCTTGCTTTTTCTGAACAATCTGAATGAGTTCCCATTTTTGCACTGGCGGTTCCCCCTCGCCCCGCCCCCACCCTGGCCCCTGCCCCGTTAGCTCCTCAAGCAGTCCTCCCATGGCTCCTCCCTTGTCTTCTTTAGGTCTCTGTTGAAAGCTCATCTCCCCGGAGAAGCACAGCCTGACCCTGTAACCCAGTCCCTACCGACACTCTCTTTTCCCTTATTCCGCCTTCTATGTCGTTGGGGCGCTTTACCTCCTGAGTGATAGCACAGCTGCACTGTTACCTGCTGGAGTCTACATGGTCTCCAGAACATGGATCCCAGGAGGACAGGCCCTACTTCTATCTCACTATCCACTTTTTCCCAGCACCCAAAACAACACCTTGCATAAAGTGTTTAGTTAATATACTGAATAAATCCGTTTTGCCCTCCCCTCACTGCTCTGGAAACTCATCAGCTGTAATGACACTGAAACGTCTGCCGCGACTCCCAGCCCTGGCCACGCAGAGTTGCCAAGTGGAAAGCAGCTGGACAGGCCAACCATGTGGGCTTCCAAGTGGCTGCGAGGAGGAGCTCACAATTGCTGCTGCTGCTGGCTTTCCCTGCCTGCAGTGCCCTGGTGTGCCCTGGGACCTGCTTTGAGCCAGGTTCAGACGGACTCGGAAACAGCTGCTCTGCCAAGAACCCAGAATCTTGAGATGGAGACAGATGGGACACAGCCGCCACAGCCTGAGACTCCTTCTTGCTCCAAGGTCCGGAGAATCTCCACCTCCCCCAGCTGCATCGCACCAGAGAGTTGTCCTGTCTGTGGGTTTGGGGGCGGGGAAAGCCCCAAGAGCTCAGGAAAGGGCACTTCCTGGCTCGTTATTAGGCAGTAGCACCCCAGATAAATCAGTTCCCAGCCACTCTGCAGGAGTCCACGATGGGGAACAGGCAGGACTGAGCCAGGCTGCCCAGAGTGGAACCTCACGGGAGGCCCCAGAAATGTGTGCTTGGGGAGAACCGGGTTGCTACCTTCAGCCCTGACTGCCCCAGGAGAGGCCTGGAAAGGAAATCACTGAAACGTCCAATAGAGGGCGCTGGTTAGAGGCTATGGACTGGCCGGTTGCTGGGAGTCCGGGGCGGGCGGATTGCCTGAGCTCGGAAGTTTGAGACCATCCTAGGCAACATGGTGAAACCCCATCTCTACTAAAATACACACAAAAAATTAGCTGGGCGTGGTGGTAGGAGCCTGTAATCTCAGCTATTCACGTGAATTGCTTGGATCAGGGAGGCGGAGCTTGCAGTGAGCTGAGATAGCGCCACTGAACTCCAGCCTGGGAGAGCAAGACTCTGTCTCCAAAAAAAAAAAGGGACCAAATGGGCCAAAAGAGCCAGGCCCTTGCATATGTTCTGTTTGTTCTGATTATGGAAAAGTGACCGTGATATAGTAATTTTTAAAAAGTCAAAGTACAGAGTAAAACATCTCTGCTAGTATAAAATGCAACACATGAACATATCATTTACCCATTTATATATACTGATGCATGCACAGAAACAATTTCTGGAAGGAACACAAACTATGACCTGTGTTGGAGCACAGTGAGTGGCGTCACCATCCAGCACTCAGGGAGCAGAGGTCTCGTGAGAGATACCTGAGCAGTGATGTGCGGGAGGTGGCTTTCACTGTTTTTCACGAGCTGCTCGTGAGTACCTCTTCCGAATTCTGTGTTCCGTGACATCACATGGGTAGCTGGGAATTGGCCAAGGTGGGAGTATTCACACCACGGAAATTGGCAAATGCTACAAATCAAGGTCCTCCCCACCACACATACCCACCCCCAGAGCTGGTTGTTAAGCCTTTACCACCACACCTGGTATAAAGTGTTCTGCTCTATAGAACCTCAAAGAGGACTTTGTGGTCACACATATATGTGGAAAATGCTGAATATGGGACCTCAAACAGCCTCTGTGGGCTCAGTTCCCCCATCAGCATAGTGAAGCCTCCCAGAAGAGGTTGAGCAAGAAGATCTAATGTAACTAATTGATTTTTACATGATACATGTTTTGTTACTACGTTCTCAAGGACATTCTAAGGAAAAGACAGTATTTTTAGTTAAAATATTTCATGATCTATTTAGACCAATTTGCCTATAGAATGTATCATCCCCTCTAAAGCCATGATTAGAGCCATGATGCCCTCTAAAGCCGTGATCTAAAGCCAGGGCAGTACAGCCACGAAGGGGTTAAGCATCCCCTAGCTAGGAGCTCCTGATCGTCTCCATCTTACAAAGGAACAGAATGAGGCGTCAAGAGGTCAGGAACCTGCCCAAGGCCACATAACTGTGTGAAAAGGCAAAACTGAGGCCTGAGCACCCCTGGAAATGTGACTCGCTACATCCCTGGTTGAGTGATCTGAGCTCTGGCTTGGTGGGGTGCATGCGTGTACACATGCTGAACTTCAACCTGATGCAGCCGTAGATTAAAAAGCAAAGTGAAGCATCCCTGGCAAAGTCAGGAATACATCAAAGATGCAAATTATCACCACTGCCACTCATTACTATATTGAAGGGTCTAGCCAGTGCAATAGACAAGAATAAAAAGGGGTACAAATATTGGAACAGGAGGCCGGGCGCGGTGGCTCAAGCCTGTAATCCCAGCACTTTGGGAGGCCGAGACGGGCGGATCACGAGGTCAGGAGATCGAGACCCTCCTGGCTAACACGGTGAAACCCCGTCTCTACTAAAAATACAAAAAATTAGCCGGGCGAGGTGGTGGGCGCCTGTGGTCCCAGCCACTCGGGAGGCTGAGGCAGGAGAATGGCGTGAACCCAGGAGGCAGAGGTTGCGGTGAGCTGAGATCCGGCCACTGCACTCTAGCCTGGGCGACAGAGCAAGACTCCGTCTCAAAAAAAAAAAAAAAAAAAAAAAAAAAAAAAAATATTGGAACAGGAGAGAGAAACCCCACAAAAAAATCAACTGCACACTGATAACATCTGAAATGTTTGTGTAAGATAAAGGTTACCAATTTACAGTACCAACTGATATTTGTTAAGCACCCAGGCATGCACTGTGGAAGGCACGTGCGAGCCCCATGTGAGCAAAAGTCTAAATCTTTCCAGAAGCACAGCAGAGACCTGAACAACAGGAGAGCTGGCCCGTGATCATGCACAAGACTGTATTGTGAAAATGTCACCTTGCCCTCCAGTAGCCTGTAAGTTCAGGACATTGGCAGTCAAAAGTCCAAATGGGCTTTTCAAAACAACTCAAATAGATGATTCTAAAATTCATTTGGAAGAGAAAATGTGAAAAATTAGCTAAGAAAAAGTGGAAAATGAAGAACAACAAGGAAGAACTCCCCACAACTGGTATCAAAACTAGAAAAATTAAGGTGATGCGGTGTTGGAGCTGGAAGTAACAAATAGATCAGGCTGGGTGCAGTGGCTCAGGTCTGTAATCCCAGCACCGTGGGAGGCCGAGGCAGGCAGATCACCTGAGGTCAGGAGTTCCAGACCAGCCTGGCCAACATGGTGAAAACCTATCTCTACTAAAAATACAAAACTTGGACGGGCACGGTGGTTCACGCCTGTAATCCCAGCACTTTGGGAGGCCAAGGCAGGCGGATCACGAGGTCAGGAGATCGAGACCATCCTGGCTAACACGGTGAAACCCCGTCTCTACTAAAAAAAAAAAAAAAAAAAAAAAAAAAAAAAAAAAAAAAAAAAAAAAACTTAGCCACGCGTAGTCCCAGCTACTCGGGTGGCTGAGGCAGGAGAATGGCGTGAACCTGGGAGGTGGAGCTTGCAGTGAGCAGAGATCGGGCCACTGCACTCCAGCCTGGTGACAGAGCAAGACTCCATCTCAAAAACAAACAAACAAACAAACTAGGGAGGGACAGTCGGCCAACCATTCAGGGACAAGTATCCTTAGACTCCTACCCTGCCACAGGCAAAAATGAATTCCAAATAGAATTTATCTAGCAAATGCAAACTCCAAAAGTATTAGAAAAACATGGCATATTTTTAGAACTCTGGACTGAAGAAGGCTTGCCTCATCAAAATATAAAAATCAAAAGCTTAGAAGAATGGACAGATTTTACCTATGTAAATATTATACAGTAAAACGCGTCATTTGTCTTTTCTTAAAGTTTTTTTTCCCTCAGCACTGTGAGCAAGGCATCAGCAATAGGAAATACAAAGGCTAGAAGAAAATAATACTCTGACAAATCTAGTGAGGAGAGCATTCGGTGAGGATACTTACATGAAACCTTCAAAAACGCAATGCCATGGAAGGGGAGGTGGGTGTTCTAGAATAAGAGAGACTCAAATTTGGCTGGGCGCTGTGGTTCATGCCTGTAATACCGGTGCTTTGGGAGGTTGGGGTGGCAAGGTTGCTTGAAGCCAGGAGTCCAAGACAGCCTGAGCAACATAGTGAAATCTCATCTCTACAAACAAAAAATGTTTTAATTAAATATATATATATATATTTTGAAATGGAGTCTGGCTCTGTCGCTCAGGCTGGAATGCACTGGAGCAATCTCGGTTCACTACAACTTCCACCTCGCCGGTTCAAGTGATCCTCTCACCTCAGCCTCCTGAATAGCTGTAATTACAGGCACCTGCCACCACACCGAAGTAATCTTTGTATTTTTAGTAGAGACAGGAGTTCACCATGTTGGCCAGGCTGGTCTCAAACTTCTGACTTCAAGTGATCTGCCCACCTCGGCCTCCCAAACTACTAGGATTACAGACACAAGCCACGGCACCCAGCAAAAATTTTTCTTGAAAAAGAGACTAAAAATCATAATAATCAAATGCAATTTATGAACTTTGATGGCTGCTTTTTTAAAGCTATAACATATGAAGCACCTGAGGAAATCCAAATATGGACTGGGAATTGAAAGCTACTATAAAATCACTGATGGCCAGGCACGGTGGCTCAAGCCTGTAATCCCAGCACTTTGGGAGGCCGAGACGGGCGGATCACCAGGTCAGGAGATCAAGACCATCCTGGCTAACACGGTGAAACCCCGTCTCTACTAAAAAATACAAAAAACTAGCGGGGCAAGGTGGCGGGCGCCTGTAGTCGCAGCTACTCGGGAAGCTGTGGCAGGAGAATGGCGTGAACCCGGGAGGTGGAGCTTGCAGTGAGCTGAGATCCGGTCACTGCACTCCAGCCTGGGCCACAGAGCGAGACTCCGTCTCAAAAAAAAAAAAAAAAAAAAAAAATTACTGATAATATTTTTAGGTGGGTGATGATTTCAGAGTAACCTAGTCACATGTCTTTATTCTCAGAAGATGCGTGAAGGGTTTGGAGTGATTCAACCACAAACAACCATAAAATATTAGTGACCATTGAATGTAGGTGAAGCGTATACAGGAGTTCATATGCTATTCTTTTAATTTTCCTATATATTTAAATTTGAGAAATAGATTTCATTAGATAAGGTGTGATGCTAGAATGGGATTTATAGAAGCTATGAAAGTGAATAACAAAATAACCCACCATCCTACCAAAGTGCTAGAAAATTACCAGTGCCCCTGAGTATTTCTCCCGTAGAGGTAACCTCTATCTTGAATGCTGTGCTAATTGTTCCCTTACTTTTTTTTTTTTTTTTTTTTTTTTTTGAGACAGAGTCTTGCT
>NC_045444.1:122433202-122470159 GCF_002776525.5 Piliocolobus tephrosceles
AAAAAAAAAAAAAAAAATAGTCTGGTGTGGTGGTGCGCACCTGTAGTCCCAGCTACTCAGGAGGCTGAGATGAGATGATTGCTGGAGCCTGGGAGATCAAGGCTGCAGTGAGCTGTGATTGTGCCACCACCTGAGTGACAGAGGGAGATCCTGTCTCAAACTAAAAATAAAAAAGCCATGAAGAGAGGCAAATTGTATTTATTCACAATCAGGACTGGGTGCAATGGCTCATGCCTGTAATCTCAGCACTTTGGGAGGCCAAGTCCGGTGCATCACCTGAGGCCGGGAGTTCGAGACCAGCCTGGACAACAAGGCAAAACCCCGTCTCTACTGAAAATACAAAAAATTAGCCAGGCATGGTGGTGTGTGCCTGTAGTCCCAGCTACTCAAGAGGCTGAGGCAGGAGAATCGCTTGAACCCAGGAGGTGGAGGTTGCAGTGAGTTGAGATCGTGCCAAATCACTCTGGCCTGGGCGATAGAATGAGACTCCATCTCAAAAAACAAACAAAACAAAACAGATTTGGCCATTTCTTGCTTTATATATTTGACAAAATTCCTAATACTTTTGTATTCCTAATTTTTTTTGTATAGTACACTTGAAATACAATGAAATAAAATTACTCTATTTCAAAAATTAAAGGTTTGTGTAATTATTTTTAATGCTAATACTTACAAAGTGCCAAGATTATGCATTTTTCAATGATTACACTTATGATTTAAAAAGATTGAGATTTCAACTTTAAAATACGTGAGTGGATACATAATTTTTCAAACTCTCTTAGGGAGTCCATGAGGGGCGAGTTGAAAGACCATAGACCTAGGGAAACTCTTGCACACTAGAGAAGTGTATGAGAACATTCCTGGCAGCCTGGTTGGTGATGGCAAAAACTGGAAACTCAAATTGTGGTGCATTCTGGAAAGTACAAATGAATGAACTCCATTCGGTAACACACGACATGGACATGTCTTGGAAAATCTGTTGAATGTAAAAAGAGAATGATTCCAGTTTTATAAAGCTCAGAAATAAGCAAAAGTACTTGTTATGTGTAATAACTAAACTATCTTTTAAAAAGTAAGGGAACAGGCAGGGGCTTATGTCCGCAATCCCAGCTCTTTGGGAGGCTGAGGCATGAGAATCACTTGAACCTGGGAGGTGGAGGTTGGAATGAGCTGAGATCGTGCCACTGCACTCTAGCTTGGGTGACAGAGTGAGATTCTACCTCAAAAAAAAAAAAAAAAAATTATACCAGCTGATAACTTGATTACTTCCTCTTCCATGTCATTGAGCACAATGCATTGAAAACCACCTGACTTGCAATGAGTTTATAAAGCAATCACTAGTCATTCACTTTTTCAATTCTGACATCAATATCTCTCAGTGCACCTACATCTGACAGTCTAGAACTTTCTGCAACCTGCAGTGATATATCAAAGAAAAGATTTAAGCATGGGGAAGGGAAAATAGGAAAATCATCACTTGTGAAAGGGAATTGGAAAAGGGGAAATGTAGAGAAGAGGACATTTGGAAGTTTGTCTGAATAGATTCCTGAAGACCGTCAGTTTCTTGCAACTCCTTGGAAAATCATTGTGTGCATCTCTGTTTGAAACCATTGTTCTAGAATACATCCCTAAGAGTAGAGCTGCTGTGTGGTAGGATATGTGTGTGTTCGACTTCACAGTACAAAAGCCAAACTGTTTTCTTAGGTGGTAGTACAAATTGACATCCTCACCAACTATGTATGAGAGTTCCAGGTACTCTACATCTTTGCCACCACTTGGTACTGTCAGGCTTTTTCATCTTTGCCAATCTGATGAATGTATAATCGTATACCATGAATAAATGGCTTTAGTTTGAATTTCTCTGATTACAAATGAGGTTGAGCATATACTCATAAATGTACTTGCCAAGCATGGTTTCTCCTTTGTGAAATCCCTGTTTGTAGACTTTTTCTTTCCTATTTTATATGGACTAATTTGTTCCTTTGTCATGAGTAGCTGTTCTTTATCATTCTTTAGACCAATCCCTTGCAAATATTTTCTTCTAGTTTGTGGCTTTTTTTTTTTTTTTCCCCTCATTTGATGAACAGTGCTTTTACAACCTGTTTAAGAAATCCTTTCCTTGGCCAGGCGCGGTGGCTCAAGCCTGTAATCCCAGCACTTTGGGAGGCCAAGACGGGCGGATCACGAGGTCAGGAGATCGAGACCATCCTGGCTAACACGGTGAAACCCCGTCTCTACTAAAAAATACAAAAAACTAGCCAGGCTAGGTGGCTGGCGCCTGCAGTCCCAGCTACTCTGGAGGTTGAGGCAGGAGAATGGCGTAAACCCGGGAAGCGGAGCTTGCAGTGAGCTGAGATCCGGCCACTGCACTCCAGCCTAGGCGACAGAGTGAGACTCTGTCTCAAAGAAAAAAAAAAAAAAAATAGATAATCCATTATCTCTGTCATAAATCAAGTTTCCAGAGATGCATGGGGTATATATATTGGCCTTTTCCTTCTATTTCCTTACCTGGTTTCTTCATTCTCATGTCAATGCTACACTTTCTTCCTTAAGAGAACTTTACAAGTCTTTTTTTTTTTTTTTTTTTTTGAGACGGAGTCTTGCTCTGTCGTCCAGGCTGGAGTGCAGTGGTGCGTTCTCAGCTCACTGCAAGTTTCACCTCCCGGGTTCACACCATTCTCCTGCTTCAGCCTCCCAAGTAGCTGGGACTACAGGCGCCCACCACCATGCCTGGCTAAATTTTTTCGTATTTTTTAGTAGAGACGGGGTTTCACCATGTTAGCCAGGATGGTCTCGATCTCCTGACCTCGTGATCTGCCTGCCTTGGCTTCCCAAAGTGCTGGGATTACAGGTATGAGCCACCGTGCCCTGCCTACAAGTCTTGATATCAGGCAGGATATTTCTTTTGTTTGTTTGTTTGTTTGTTTGTTTGTTTGTTTGTTTGTTTGTTTTGAGACGGAGTCTTGCTCTGTCACCCAGGCTGGAGTGCAGTGGTGCAATCTCGGCTCACTGCAAGCTCCACCTCCCAGGTTCACACCATTCTCCTGCCTCGGCCTGCCAAGTAGCTGGGACTACAGGTGCCGGCCACCATGCGCTGCTAATTTTTTTGTGTTTTTAGTAGAGATGAGGTTTCACCATGTTAGCCAGGATGGTCTGGATCTCTTGACCTCATGATCCGCCTGCCTCGGCCTCCCAAAGTGCTGGGATTATAGGCGTGAGCCACCACACCTGGCTGATTTCTGGCAGGATATTTCATCCTTCATCATCTTATCTTCCTCTTCTCGTGGGTCAAGGCTATGCTTTTTTTTTTTTTTTTTTTTTTTTGACAGTTTTGCTCTTGTCACCGAGGCTGCAGTGCAATGGGGCAATCTTGGCTAACTGCAACTTCCACCTCCCGGGTTCAAGCAATTCTCCTGCCTCAGCTCCCAAGTAGCTGGGATTACAAACATTTGCCACCAGGCCCAGGTAATTTTTTGTACTCTTAGTAGAGACGGGGTTTCACCATGTTGGCCAGGCTGGTCTCAAACTCCTGATTCACCCGCCTCAGACTCCCAAAGTGCTGGGATTACAGGCCTGAGCCACTGTTCCCAGCCAGGTCAAGGGTATTCTTAACCCAAGCTCCTCAAATATCTTCATGGGGTTTTTTGTGGGAATAACTGACATGCTTATGACATTGAATCTTTCTGCCCAAAACTGTGGTGTCTCTCTCTAGCTGGTCTGATGTTCTTTCATGTCTCCAAAAAAAAAGCTATAATTTTTCCTGTGTGCTTTATATTTTTGTTGGTTTCAAATATATCTTTCATTAATACACTTTGACTTTCCCCTTCTTCATCCTATGCCTTTTATTTATTTTTCTTATTGCTTTGGTGAGGATATATAGTAACAATGCTGAATAAAAGTAATAGTAGTTTTCCTATTTTTTTTTTAATAAGGCTAGTCAAGGGAAGCAGTGAGAATGGAGAAGGAACAAAATAATCTGTAACTCATTGTGATCGATTAGTTGTAAACACCACTGCACTCAGACCAGCGCATTACTGTTTTTGATAGTAAAGTGTATTGCTTATTGTTTAACAAATATAAAATAGACTGAAAGAACATTTTTGCTCTACCTCCTGAACACAGATCCCTTGTCTCTCTTATCTTGTGCTGCCTCCCCAACCCCCCAAAGATTATCTGGCTTGGAAGGGCACAGTGGTTTATGCCTGTAATTCCAGCACTTTGGGAGGTGAAGAGGTGAGGATTGCTTGAAGCCAGAAGTTTGACATATGGCTGCACTTCAGCCTGGGTGACAGAGTGAGACCCTGTCTCTAAAAAAGGAACAAAACAAAACATTACCTGGCTCATGGCTCATGGTGGATGCTCAATGAATGTTTATTATTTAGTGAGCAGGTGTATTTCTTCCAGCCACAGATGAGTGTCCATCTAACTGTACCATATCAGTGTCTGTTCTTAAAAATTTTTGAAATTTCATTTTGGTTTTAATGTTTATCTTTTAGAGTTTGAACAATTTTATATGTTTATTAAAAAATAAAGAAAAAAATGTACTCCTCTGCTCTAACTCCACTAATGTCTTCCTGTATCGCTTGAAATAAAATTCAAAATTATTTGCAGAGCCTCCAAACCTCCCCATGATTAAACATGATTATGTGTCTGGCTACCTCTGTGAACCCATCATTCATCACTCTCCTCCTTGCCCAATTTACCCAGTTACATTAGTCTCATTGCCTGTCCTTCTGCCTGGAATGTTCTTCTCCCAGATCTGTGCATTTCTTAAGCCCTTGCTTCTTCCTTTTCTTTTCTTTTCTTTTCCTTTCTTTTCCTTTCTCTTTCTTTCTCTTTCTTTCCCTCCCTGTCTCTCTCTTCCTCTCTTCCTCTCTTCCTCTCTTTCTCTCTTTCTTTCTTTCTTGACAGAGTTTCTCTCTGTTCCCCAGGCTGGGGGTGCAGTGGTACAATCCTGGCTCATTGCAACCTTCACCTTCCAGGTTCAAGTCATTCTCCTGCCTTAGCCTCCCAAGTAGCTGGGACTACAGGCACGTGCCACCATGGCCAGCTAATTTTTGTATTTTTAGTAAAAACGGAGTTTCACCATGTTGGCCAGGCTGGTCTTGAACTCCTGACCTCCAGTGATCTGCCCGCCTCAGCCTCCCAAAGTGCTGGGATTACAGGCATGAACCACCATGCCCGGCCCCTTGCTTCTTTCAAAAAGTTACCCAATAGTCAGCAAGATGGTCCCTGACCTCTTCATCTAAAATAGCCCCTTCCACTCCCTACCTCCTTACTGTACCTTATTCTCCTTCCTGTCAGTTACATGTCTTCGTAATACCTGACGTTATATCACATATCACCTGTTGGTTTGTTTTGCGTCAGCCTCACCCCATAGAATGCAAGCTCCATCCGCAAGACCAGAACGGTATCTGACAAGTCATGACTGCCCCACATATATTTGTGGAATCGGTATGTTTGCTTTTCACCTTCCACCAACTGGCCATCCATGCCCTTTCCCAATTTTCTTTCTCTTTCGTTCTAGCTCTTTATGTAGAAACATACTAATTCACCTTGTCGTGTTTCTGACAAGCATTTTTCCCAATTGTTCCTTGTATTTTTCATTGTTTTTTTATCTTTGGAATGCACAGAAACCTCTGTTTTTTTATGTAGACAGCTTTGCTATTCTTCCCTTGTGTCCTCCCCACACAGCAGATAATGATCCAGCTAATCCTCTTTCATAGTTTTAAAGGTTGCCTTTTATACACTGAATACTTTAATCCATCTGTAATTGATCTGTGGCAAGGAAGTGAAGATTGTTCCACCTTTCCCTCCAATTAACCAGTTTTTCCAAATATCATATATGCAAAACAATTTTTCCTTTTCCACACATTTGCAGAGGTTTCCTTATCACAGATTAAATTTTCACCTATTCTAGAGTCTATCTCTGAGTTACATTATCTGTTGATTATATAATATAATCTTATGAGCACAAGCCCTGCAGCCAACCTATCTGGGTTTAAATTCTGGATCTACCAATGGCGCTGTGTGACCTTGCGCCAGTTCTTATTTTCTCTGTGCCTTGGTTTTGCAAAATGTAGATGACAATAATAGAAAATTGCCATTTCCTAGGCCTCAAAATCATCAAATACCAGCAATTCTGTATGGTTAAAGGTAACACCTACTTCCTAGGGTTGTTGTGAGCTTCAAGGTCAAATGCTAGAGTGTCCATCACCCACGCACAAGGGGCAATCACTCCTCTTGAAGCAAGTGCCCCTCTTCATGATGTGTCTCTTTACAAATTCTCCAGCTGAATTCATATGTTTATTCTCCCATTTGGTCAAGCTTCCAAGATGACTCTACTGGGATCTGATTGGAATTGCGTTTAACTCATAAATGAGTTTGGGGAGCGCTGACATCTTTGCAATCCTTGTCCTCCCACCCCGTGCCCACTGGTCTCCCTGGTGACCCCAGTCTCCTCTGAGGGCCCCAGCAGAGTTGGTTTCATGTGCTCTGGAAGGGAAAGGAAGGGAGAAGGTGGACTGCACTGAACATCCGGAACCACTACCAGCCTGCATCTGGAGGGTCTAACACAGGGCTGGGCAAGGAAGGGGGCTCATCTTATTAAATCAGGATTTTCAGACTAAGGCAAGTAGGAATCATGTCAATGAGAAACTTTCCAGAAAACCTCATCTAATTCCTCCAGCTGGAGCACTGCAGTGCCAGGGTGCAGGCAGGCTGTGGGCTTAATGTGCTGAATTACTCAGAAGTTGTAGACTTGCCCTCACCAAGGACTTCGCTAAATGACTCCAAATTAGACTGCCTCCTTAGCTGTCAGGTGGCTGAGGCTGGGTAATGCGGGGAGGAAGGGTTATTATTATTTTTTAAAATTTATCATAATCATCATCATCATTATCTACTATTCATTCATCTTGAGAAAGTATTGCAAAGCCTGTGGGGTTAGCAGCCACCTCAAGAGCTCTGGGTGGCCAGAGCAGATCCCCAGGAAGGCCCTCATGTCCCTGAGACAGACCAGAGGGTCCTGAGCCCAAGGAAGTGGCCCTTGAACCAAAAACGTGCTGTGCAACCTTGGCAGAGGAGAGGTGCCTTGAGAACAGAGGGAGGGCTCGCTGCACAGAACTGGCCACTCCCAGACCTGAGGACTCGCCCTGCGTTCGGTGTCAGCTATGAAGCCCAGGTGCCCACAGGGCAGGGATCCCTCAGCCACTGCCCAGCTCTGGTTGGCTGCGATCACTGAGCTCAAATGGGCAAAATCACCCCGAGCTTCAAAGGCAGAGTGAAGACCCCCAGGGAAGTGGGACCGCCAGAGCCCAGAGGGCATGTGAGGGGAGGAACCGGTGAACTTGGAGGCCTCTAGGCAGAGGGCATGGAGTTCCAGGTGGCCAGTCTGAGTGAGGCCTGAATGCAAACCCTGTTATGTTGACTCCAGGCCATGGGGACCCAAAGCATCTCCACTGCAAAGTCATTCCCTGGGGTGACACCTGCTTATCCCACAGCCTCCACCCAGGGCTCCCTGGCCCTGAGCACCTTTCTCATCCACGCTGGGGATGAGGCCGCTGTGTGAACTCAGGGCATACTGGTTTCCCCACACTGGGCTCTACCTGTCTTCCCCGTGGGTTCTGAACCCCTGAGGGCATGTATTGCACACAAGCGCCTGTCCGTCCCTCATGTCTAGCACAGTGCCAGCAGAGGACACTTAACTGGGGACAGGTCTGCTTTCCTCTGGGGCACTTTTGGCTGTCCCATGACAGGGTGTCCCTCTGGCATTCATGGGCAGTCCCACAAAGAATTATCCTGTGCCAGCACCCACAGCCCCGCTGGTAAAGCCCTGACTGTAGGTGGTGTAGGGGTAACCAGAGGACAGCCCCCAGATCCTCTATATGGCTGCCACCCACGCAGGACCAAGGGCACCGCCACAGTCCACCCAGCTCACCCCCGGTGGCCTCTCCTTCGCTGCAGGCCTGCTGGGGGACAGAGTAATTAGAGGCAGAATGGAAATCTCCCGACTTCACAAATGTGACTTTGCAAAATGAGGCGGGAATACAAATCTGTCTTCACTACTATTCATTAAAGAAAGTCCTTTATAAACCCCAAATTAACAATTTCTCATTTACAGATGGGCGATTATCATTCTTTTCTGGCAGTCTGTAGCTTTCAAAATGCTGAAATGTGAAAATTACTGGGGGAAAATTCCAGCTGTGGTCACAGAAAATGGAAATCCGCTTCAAGACAACTGATAAACATACTTGAAATGATCAATAACCTCAGGTTCAAAAGTAATGCTCATATACATGTGTGTGAAGTGACTGCTTTGGTAATAGAAACGCTCTGCGTGATCACATTAAGGTCAGCATTCTGCATCCAGGTGGCTCGGAGCCCCAAGTTACCGGAAAATCAAATGATTCATCTGGCAGGATCTTACCCAGCTTGGAGATTCTTTGACTAAGGATGGTGACAACACAAGGTTGAAATTCTTATCTTAGGTTTTGCAATGCTTGGGTTCCTGCCATCTTTCTACTAATCCACCAGGCACCTCTGAGGGAGGTGGGTGGCCCTGTGCAAAGGAGGAATTGTGCAAATACTAGGAATGGAAAAGGCCTTTCTGAAATGACACTGCATTGTTCATAATTGACACCTTCACTGAGACCTCCCCTGCCAGGACTAAGAATAAGACAGACTCTGAATCCTGCCTCTGCCCTGGGCCAACCCCAGGGACCCCTCTGCCTCTGGATCTAAGATATCAAAGTAGGTCCAATAAGATAGAACATGAAGATAATTGAGACCCTCTGGTTTTATGGGGGAAAGTGAGCAGAGATGGTCTACATGGGTTAAAGAGGTGCGTAGCCGTCCTATGGAAGCACCTCTGGGTCAGCAGCCCACAGCGTCATCTCTCTCCTTCCACAGACCTCAGGCTCCTCAGGCAGAGGGCACCAGCAGAGGATCTGAAGGCTGTTTGCCAAGTGAGTAAAGAAGATGCTACTATGAATTCCAAACCATCTCCACAAAGGATAGGACTGAATGGCATGGCCTTAAAGTGTGGCAAGACAGACCTGGGCTAAGCAGGTGGAGCGGCTGCCATGGAAGAATCTGAATCGGACACAGCAAACCCTAACCAAGGTAGAGCCACGCAGGAGGACTGCCCTGGAGCCTTGTTTCTCTTCAGCCTTCAGCAGAAGAGCCAGCCTCTGTGTGGGTGGCGATAGAAACGGTGGCTGATGGTGACCGGCACTTACTGTCTGCCCAGCTCCGCATGGCACCCTTTGCTTGCATTGGACTAGCTTGCAGTGGACCAGCTGAGGAGGAAACTGAGACTTGGAGAATTAACCACCTGAGGATGGAAAGTCAGGTGGTCTGAGTTCAAAGCTGTGAACCTAGCCCTAAGTGGGCTGCTCGTGTGGGTGTGATGTTATCACACACTTCACCTCTACTACACCATTCCCCCCTCCCCCAGAAACCAAGCTGTCTGGAAGACACCTGTGCCCTAGAAGCAAAGGGGGAAGCGCAGGTTCCGCTGTGTGGAGTGGTTTGATCTGGTTAACTAAGGGGAGCCTCCACCAGGAGCAAAGGCCTCTCTGGCCTCTGGACACAGCTGTGCACCTCTCCCACAAGTTCTACCCAACTTCAAATAAAGATGATGAACTCGGCTGAGAAGAGAAGAAAAACGAAAACTTGAAACAAGAGCAAACATCGCAGCTTCCCCCAAGCACTGTCCGGTATCCACCAGCAGGGGTGGTCAAAACTCTGGCTCTCCCCTCTCCCAGGACGGGCGTCCATTGTCCCGCCCTTCCCCCGCAGGCAAGGGGCTCTGCCTTGGCCCTCGACCCTGGAAAGAAGTCAGTGCCAGTGGCCTTGGCTCAGAACCCAAGGCTTGCGGAGGGGACAAGGTCAGGATTTGGAGGGATCCAGGCCAGTTCCCGCTGCAAGTGCGGCCCAGCCAGAGTCCCCTGCCCAGGCTGGCTGCTCTGTCTGCAGAAAGGGACCCTCACCCTTGCCTCTGGGCGGCTGTGCCATACTGGAGGGCAGGTAAGGTGCTGGGTGCAAGGACACCCCTTTCTCATTTCTATCGCATCCCAGGTCCCAGGTGGCGTGGCGGGAGAGGTGCCTCGGAAACTGCCACGCAGAGCCATCCAGCATGGCTTCTGACAGTCTGAACTGCACACACCTCTGCAGGCTCGGAGGCCCGGCCAGGCTGGGGTGGGGTCTGCCCCTCCTTTCTTTCCTTCCTCCGCCTGGTCAGGCTCGGCTTTTGTTATTCAGAGCCGGGTGCCTCTCTCTTCCTGAGGTCAGGCGGCCACTTCCAAACCCTCATGGCGCTCAGCTCTCTGCCGGGTCCCCGCCGAGCCAGGTGCATGGGGGAAGTCGGATGGGGGGCGGGGAGAAGGAGAACACGAGAAGGTGGGGGTAGGAGATCTGTGTCCTCCCGGGCCCGGGCCTGGGGGCCCGGCCGCTAGCGGTCAGGCTTAATAGGATCAGGTCTGTGTAATCCCATTTCAGCCATTGTCATTCAGGAGGCCGCGGGGCTGGAGCTGGGGGGCCCGGCCCTTTAGGGCGACGGCGGCCACACCAGAGATGCACCGGCATGACAAAGGCCGTCAGGGACCCAGTGGCGGTGAAATAAAGAGATGAAGGCTTTGGGGGTGGGTGCCCGGAGTGACGTCCGTCCCCCGCCCCCGGGCCCGGCCCTGCCTCAGGCTTTCGCCTAGAGCCCAGGCCGCTCTGGAGCCGTGGGCGCGCCCTCGGGGCTCGGTCCCCGGTTTGCTTCGGGCCCCCGGGAGTATCAGGAGAACAAGGTCGCCCGAGATGGGCCGCCGCGCCCCGCTACGGCCTCCCTGCCTCCTTGAGTGTCTAAGCTGCCAGGCCGGTAGCGCAGCCAGCCGGACCTCCTGCCTCTGTCCCTCGAGGCCCACGGGGTGCACGACTCCCTGGCGGCCTACCCTGGGCTACCCTGGCCTCGGTTTCCCTCGCCCTGGCCTAGCGTGTGGCGCAGCTCTGGGCCGCACATTGGCGTCCTTCGGAGTGCTAGTTCCAGAGAGAGGATGAGGGTGTGCCCGACTGCGGCGTGAAGGGGATGGGTTGGGGGGCGCTGGGAGTCAGTTTAGGAGGAGAGAGAGAGAGAAAGAGAAAGAGAGAGTGTAGGGGCGCCTGGCGGTGGAGGCTAGGGTGTTGATGGTGGACTGCGGAGGTGGTGAGCTGGAACAGCCCATAGGCCAGACCCGGAAGAGCTTTGAAGTCCAGGTGGGGGTGGGAGCAGTGTGACTGCGGAGGGGGTCATCCCAGGGACAGAAAGTGGGGGGGTGCTCCATGTGTTGGAGGTTGGGGGTATGTGGGGAGAGCTCAGAGGCCAAACCCTGGCGGTGGGGGGAAAGTGGACTGCAGGATGTCGGGTGGGAGTCACAGACAAGAGTGGTGGGGGGTGCGGGAGTCCTCTAGGCAGTGGGGAAAGAATAGGGGGAGGGGCTTCCTGCCACGGAAGGGATACCCTGTGAGAGGGAGCAGTCCACAGGGGCGGACTCAGGGGCACAGGGACCCTTCAGCTTTGCTGGGTGCCTGAGGGCAGCATTTTTGGCTGAGCCAGTGGGGTCGGACCCTTGGCTATTAGGTATGTGGAGAAACTCGGCAAAGCAGGGTTGGACGTGAAAGGGAATGGCACACGTACACACACACCCCCACTGTCACCTGCTCACGCCCACACATACTCAAGCACTTGCACACCCGTCCACACACACATGCTCACATCCCTGCTCAGTACAGAGCCAACTCCGTGGGGACCGAGGGAGGCGCTCACAGGGACCTTTTTGAGTTCAAGCTGGAAAATCTGAGCGGGTTCCAGGGCAGCAGCACCAGGCACTGGCTGCCAGGACCTGGGTCAAAGGGCAGCCTCTCGGGGTGGGCCCCCGCCAAGCCATGATCGGCCATTGGTCCCCCAGTCCAAGAAGCCTGGATCCTCCCGTGGCTCCCAAATGCGTGGGCCTGCCCCCCTGCCCCAGCCCAGCAGAGCTTGCCCACTGCAGTGACAGTGTGCTGCCTGCCTCCCAGGCCCCCTGTGCCAGCCAGGCCTCAGTGCAGCGCTGCCGGGAGACTCGGTGCAGTTACTCCAGTCCCGCCTGTCCAGGGGAACTGCGGCTTGACCTTTCCCCAAAGCCATGGAGGGCAGGGGGGAAGTCAGCTTAGGCCCCCACTTCTGAACTGTTCAAATAGGCAATCAATTTTTATGATGTAATTTATAATTTATGCAGGTTGTCTTCATACATATGGTGTTGCTTTTGTGCGTCGGTGTTTCAGGTGCTTTATTACTCTGCCGGTGTGATTTGCATTCATGTTGGGTTACTGAGATCATATTTCTCCTGTTTACACCATAAGGGCCTAAAATGAAGATTAATGCCACCTCCCTTCATCCGGGCTGTCCCTGTAGAACCCCGACTTTAGCTTCCCCCAAGACCCCAGAGCCCTGCTCCCCTGGAACTGGGCCCTGAGCACTGCACTGAAGCTGCCTGGGAGGCCCTAGTGGCCAGAAGGTCAGAGCAGGCCACCTGCTGTGGCTGTGCATGCCTGGGCAGATGCCTGGGGTCTGGGGACAGAAATAGGTGTGTGCACTGGAGCCTCCTTCCCTGGGAAGCCACAGCTGGGCATAAGTGTGCCACACCGCCACTGAAGTCCAGCAGGGGAAAGAAGAGGGCCCCAAGTGGGTCTCTGCTGCCAGTGCTGCCGAATGCGTGGGCTCCAGCCACTTGGGACTAGGAAGGCCCTGAGGTGAGAACCAGAGGGTGATCCAGAGGCTCCTGAGGCCGGAGAGCTAGCAGGTCACTCCTGGCTTTCAGTGCACCTAGAACCACCTGTCATGGGGCATAGCACGCGGCTCTGTTCTGGACAGGTCTGGGGCTGGAGGGAGCAGCCTTGGAGGCCCTGTGCGAGTGTCGCCAGACGCAGCTGAAATAATTAAGCCCATTAAGCTCAAACAAACAAACAAGACGGAGAGGGTGCTGACCCCGAGAGAAAGGGTTCTTGGAATGCAGGTACCAGCGATGTGCCCAGGCTGGAACAAGCATCCAGGCTGAAGGCCACACCTACAGCCAGCCATGGAGTCAGGATGTCCTCCGCGGCAAACCCGGGCTCAAAAAAGCCTGCAGGGCCACTCCCTGCTCTCCATTTAGCTGACATGCCATCTGTGAAAGAGCCACCCAGGGGGCTGAAGACAGGAGGCAAAGGCTGGATGCAGAAGCATGCACTAAATCTCGAAAATTCCAGAGCAGGTTGGGATTTGAGCAGCCTCCAGTGCAGGTGGTCCTGCCTGCTGGGAAGGTGTCCTGGGCTTCTCGTGGAAGAGGAAGTTGCTTGAGGCCCAGGACCAAGCTAAAGAGGGCCCTGCCCCGCGAACTGGGAGATGGCTGCGGATTTTCAGCATACCTTTGGTTCTCCACGGGGCAGGGGTGTCTGACTTGCCAGGGAGCAAGGGCAGTCACTGGGTGGAGTGACTGTTCTTGTGGCCCTCCTCCGACCTCAGCCTAGGTCGGTGGCTGCGGGGTGCAGGCAGCCCTGAGGCATCCCAGTGCATGGCTAGGGGCGCAGGTCCAAGGAGCTCCCAAGCGTAATTATTTGATTTGCAGATGTAAGTGGAATTTATTGTAACAACAAATATAGTGATGTCAAAACCCAACCTTGGATTAAAGCCGGCAGCCAAAGGGGAAGTGTATTAATTTCCAACAGCATCTCAGGCCAGAGCCTATTAGAACAAGCTATTCTTCAGGCCCCCCCATCAGAATTAATCATTGGGAGTTAATTTGAAGCGCAGACAAGTTGCTGTTAATTTAGTGCAGGGAGGACGGGATGGAATAAAAAGCGGAGGTGCTGGCCGAGCCTCGTGGGTCTCATTAATCAGCCAGCTGAGACGGCCTGGCTTGATTACAATTTGCAAAAAAATTCATTAGGGCCCGGGCGATTGACAATTTTTCTCTCTGCCTGTGATGTGACTCATTAGGCAGCCAAATGAAAGCCATGATGATGGCCATGATGACAGCGGCCATCAAGCGCCGCTTGTTTATCTTCCTCCCCTCGGCCTGTCTCCCGGGCCTTGGCCTCCCTGCGGGCTCTCGGGGGCGCCCCGGCGCTCAGGGGTTGGGGAGGGAGGGGGTCAGCGCCCCGAGGAGCAGGAGGGCGGGCCGCGTCGGCCAGCTCGGGCCCTCTCCTCCTCGTGTCTCCATAGGGCGAGGACCTCGAGGCTGGGAGGGCCCGGAGCTCGGTCCCAGGAGCCGGACTTCCTGACGGCGGCCTCCAGTTCCTAGTGGATTTCGCTTTCCCGCTGGGTTTGCACGGTCAAGGCTTCCGGTCCCTCTGCCCCCAAGCCTGCCATGGGCTTTTGGAGAAGGCAGGTGGGGGTTACACTTGTTACGGTGGAAGGGGATGTCGGGGGCACTCCAGGATCTGCGGGGAGTCCCAGGGTCTCTTCCCCCGACCCGCAGTGCCGGCGGGGCAGAGGCCGCAGCTCCTCCACCTTCCCGGCTAAACTCTTCGCCCCCAGCCACGGGCAGACTGGCTCAGGTGTGTGGGTCGGGGAACGACGTCCCTGCGGGCCTCGAATGCTGCAGCAGCGTCGTGTGGCCAGTGGGGACCTGCCCCGAGCAGATGGCGCTCACCGGCGACCTGCGCTCTGCGCGTCCTGGCAGGTGGGATCCGGGCCTTGCGGCCCCCGCGCCTGGCCAGGGCACGACCCGGGAGCCATCCCCTCCCTGTCAGGCTTCCTGGCGCTGGGCGGGGCGCGGCCAAGAGCCTCTGCAGCTCTCGGCGCCCCGCAGAGCCGGCCGAGGCCCTCGGAGGACTGCCCCTTCTATTTTACTGGGCTCAAACACCAAGCCTGGGCCATTTTCTGCCACCGGAACTGTTGGGAACGCGGCGGGAAAGGGTGACTCGGTCGCTCCCAGCCTTCACTCTGCGCCTTAAGTTTGGGTGGAGGTCTTGGTCCCCAGGCCCCTCCAGCGTGGGGAGGTGACGGCCTGTAAGTAGTAAAAATTAAGTCAATATTAGTGTCAACCCATGGCGGGCCGCGCTTCCCCTTCTTGGGCTGAGAACCGCGTCAAGGGCCTAGCGCCGCTGCATTGCAGCGGCTTCCCGGCCTCCCCTCCTTCCCCCACTCGAAAGGCTGAGGCTGGCGAAGCCCCGGCTTCTCTCGCGCTTCAGGCTGCCGGCTTGGTGGCACCACGCTCACCCTCGCTGGCCCGCTGCACGCCCCTGGGCTCCTGGGGTCTGTCCGCCGCAGCCTTCCGCGGGCCGGACTGCAGTATCTGGCCGCGCGCTTCTGGGTCCCGCACGGAGCTCGGGGCTCTGAGCGCAGGGTCGGGGGTGGGACAAGAGTGGGCTTGGGGACCAGGCACGCCCCACCGAGTTGGGGAGGCGCGCGGCTCCCCGTCCCTTGCAGACCGACTCCCAGCTCCCTGCGTAGCCTCTCCCCGTTTCCCCCTTTGTAGTGCGGGATACTGGGGCGTCCTTGGGGTGGGGCGGTGGCCGGGTCCCGCCCCCTCGACCCCGCCCGGAAGGGGAGGTGCAGCGGCCGCGGGCGCTCCAGCCCGCCTCCGCCTCCGACTGAGGGCTGCCGGGAAGCCGGCTGGGCTCGCTGGGTTTTTGCTCCTGTCGCCAGATAACGCCCGGAGCCTGATTTATGGACCCTCACTCTGCCAGCAGGCGAGCACCGCTTCTTTTCGGGCAGGAGATATTTGTAAAGGAAAGACGTTTCCTTCCTGGCTGTAGTCGATTTGGAGCATCAGGAGTTTGTGCAAAGCCACCAATACCCGCACTCGCTTGCCTCCTCCGGGCACCCACCTCCTCCTCTGGCCGAAGTTTGCCGGCCTACTAGGTATCGATTAGGCTGTGCAAAAAGGGGATATAGATTTCTAAGGTGAAAATTAGGTTTTCTTAAATTCGTAACCCTATCAGCGCTCTTGCCCTCCTATTTTAAACCTGGTAAGGTGCCTGGTGGCTCAAGTCCAGGCTGCCTAAGGAAACAGGTTTCAGGGGATGTTTCTCCAGTACTGGTCCCAGACCAGTTGCCCCGCCACACCCTGGCAGTGCCCGGGACATTCAAATTCTGGACACACTTATGAGGCCCAGGGATTGGTCTTTCTCCCCCATTCTCCTTTTTATTATTCACAAGACTGAAATTGTTTAAATGTCATAACTTATAAGAAAATAAGCTACATTGAAATAAATTAACACAACAGAGACGTGCTTCACATGGCTCAGATAGGATAGGCAACCCCAGGGGAAACCAAAGCCAGGCAAAACCAAAGCAAAGCAAAGCAAAGCGAATTTCCAGGCTGCCAACAACGTCTGCTTTTCAGTCAACTCAAAAAGCCAGAACGCAAACCAAAATCAGTTTAAACCCCAGCGCTTGTTCTTGGGTTTCACGTTTACCTTTGGAAAAGTATGGAAAGGTGGCTGCTAACCGCACATATTACAGCAGAGGTTTTGTTTTCTTCTGGAATGAGTGGAGAACATGACTGGGTAATTAAGTCCTATAACTTTCAAAATACTGCAGCTGAGATCCAGTCTATAGAGATATTTATGTACAAAGTAGGATAGTATAATAAATATTTAGCATGTCTTCTGGTGTGGCTGTAAGCCCCTTCAAAAGCAGTCTTTTAAGCCCATTTAGTGAATATATTCTCAATTTGCTTAGGATGGCCACAACTGGGCTGTGACTTTGTTGCTTCAAACACATTGGAGTCCACCATGGGTTCCCTTGGGTGCGGGGGCTTCTCCAGGTGGATTCCAGGCCCTGGCCCTTCTGGACCCTCAGGGCCGGGCCTGCTCTAGCTGCTGATGCTGACTTCTGATAGCGAACCTGCTGACGTGGACGGGGATGGGGACGACGATCTTAGGGTTCCGGGAGGGCTCCCCTGTCTTGGAATTGGCATTGCCCGCCTTCACTCGTTTCCACTTGGCCCGTCGGTTCTGGAACCAGATTTTCACCTGCACCTCGCTGAGTTTGAGGGCGTGGGCGATCTGAGAGCGCTCGGTCAAGGAGAGGTACTTTTTGCAGTGGAACTCCTTCTCCAGCTCCAGCAGCTGCTCGCTGGTGAAGGCAGTCCGCCGCCGCCGGTTCTTGCCCGTAGACGTGGTGCTGCCCGCCGCGCCGCTGCTCGGCGGCGTCTCCTCCAGTGTGTGGCCCGGGTCTTCCTCCTTGTGAGCTGCCTGGCCAGTCAGATTGTCATCCGAGCTGTAGTCCACATCGCTCTCCAGCGAGAAGCTCTCCTCCTTGCCCTTCGGGTCGTCTTCCACCTTTGACTCGTCTTTCCCTTGCCCTCGGACAGCCCCGACTGAAAGCAAAACCAAACGGCATTTTATTACATTTCGCACACTGGCCTTCTTTTCTCCTTCCCACTGTCACTTGGGCATTCCGCGCCCCCCTCCCGCCCCCCGCCCTTTAGCGGATTGTCTTTCTATGACATTAACACATTGTGATTTCCTGGCCTTTGAGGGGTAGAGGAGGGGTGGGGGGAGCGTGAGAAAGCTCAAAGGAGAGGAGGCAGTACAGGCGACGGCCCTTTGCCCAGAACCATCACTCAAAGGGCCGCCATGCCTCCCCCGCACCCTCCCAGCCTCGGCAGCATCAGGAGAAGTAGCAGGAGGCGCGAGGCCCAAGAGATTGCCCGCTTTGTCCCTGGGGTGGGGGCTGGTGGAGGACTGATGGGGGGATTCAGGATCCATCCTGCCTTCCCCACCGTGAAAATTCAGTGAACCTCAGTTGCTTCCTAACCGGAGTGGAGGCGTAGGGACGTGCAGATCCCAGACCGTCTTTTTTGAGACAGACAACATTGGTCAAAGGGATGTTTTGTGGCCTTGGAAGTTCCCACCAGACACCCCCAACACACACACACAGACACACAGCCTCCCAGCAATTCGTTCTCCCGGAAAGTAGCAAGACCAGAGAAGGGGTTTAAAAAGTCTGGGCGCCCCTGGGCACACGCACGGCTGAGACGCTCAGCCTAACTCGTCTCCCCTAGAGGCTGCAACCTACCCAGGACCCCAGGTCACCGCGGAACGGTAGAGGCGGACTCGGCCAAATGCATCCTCAGATATGCGGCCCAGGGCAGCAGCTGGTCGCTGGGCGCTAAATGCCCCCCCCCCCCCGAGACCTCGCTTGTTGCGTGGCTCTGAATGTCCCCCGGAGGCCCAGCGGCACAGCCGGGCCTCATCCTCCAGCTCCTCCAGTGGGGGTCGAGCAGGGGCGCGGCCTCGCCCCTTGGTCTCCCGCGGGAACCCGGCGCTGGCCCGCCCCCGCCTCCTCCCGCCCCCGAGTCCCGGCTGCGCGCGCCGCCGACTCACCGAGTGAAGCCTGCACCGCCTCCGCCGCGGAGAAGGCGAGCAGCGAGCCCTCTTTGGCCAGGAAGCCTTTGCCGTCCTCCGCGTCAGCCTGCAGCGCCTCCGCCTTGTCGAAGTTACCGCCGCCGGGCAGCGGCTGCGGCGCGAACTTGCGGGCCGCTGCCGCCTCCTGGTGCTGGGGCGACGCGGAGAAGCCGCCGGGGAGCGTGGCCATGAGCGTAGAGGTGAGCGCCATGCCCTGCGCCAGGCTGGAGCAGAAGCCGGTGGGCAGGCTGGGGATCTGGTGGTGAGGGTGTGCGGGCGGCAGCGCTGGCTGCAGCGCGGCCTGGGGCAGCGCGGGCGGCGGCGGCGGCGGCGGCGGCAGCACTACCGGCCGGTAGGGCATGAACATGGGGTAGCCGGTGTAGACGAAATGGCCTGGGCTGGGCTGCGGCGGGCTGCCGATCAGCGAGTCTATGCTGAAGGCGGTGCTACTCCCCAGCGGGCGCTGCATCATCATCAGCGACGGCGGGAACGCTGCGCTCATAGACGCGCTCGGGAGAGGCCAGCGAGAGGCGAAAAGTCCCCGCGCCGCGCCGCCGCCGGGAAGCCCGCCGGACGCCGGGAGCACGGCCGGGAGCGTCGGGCAGGGGCCGAGCGGAATCCGGAGAGCAGACGCCTCCGCCCCTCAGTCCTGGGCCCGCTGCATGCCCGGCGGGTGCAGGGGGTGTGCGGGGTGAGACCGTGCGCCCCGGAGTGGAGAGGACGCCCGGGCCCCGCGGGCTCGCCGGAGCCCCCGTCAGCCGCTTGCCCGTCGGAGCCCGCGCGCGTCGCGGGTGCGGCCCTAGGCCCCGGTAAGCTGCCGTCCGTCCGTCCGTCCGTCTGTCCCGCCGTCCGTCGCCTCCCGCGGGCCGCTGGAGGGCGCGAAGCCGGCGTACTTGTCTCCGGCGGGCGCCGCCAGCACCTTTAAATCGCGCTCCTCTTTCTCATTCACATTTTGCCTGCCGCCTGGCCCGGCTCGCCTCACGTGGGGCTGGGCGCCGCTGGCCATTGGTTGAGCGGGGAGGGGGTGGGGCGAAAGCTGGGCCCCGCCCTTTCCACCCAAGCTGGCTGCGAACGGGCTGCGGGCGCCACCGTCGGAGGCGCGCGGGCCGGGGAGCTGGAGCCTGAGTGCCTAGCCCGCGCCGCGCAAACCTGAGAGGGGCGGATGGCACCTCCAAGACTCGGACCTTGGGGCCCTGCAGCCTTGTCGAGGCCGCCTCGAAGGGCAGCCTCCGGGGCCCGCACCCCCGCGGCTGGGCCGGGGGCGCTTTCTTTCTTTTACTGTATTTGTCATGGAACCAACCTGCCTGCGGCTCGCTCCAGCGCTGGGTGCTGCGGCTGCGCCTGGGGTTCGGGCGAGGATCCTGGAGTTGGGGACAGGGTCCTACCCCTCCAGAGCCACCCCCGGGGCGAAGGCTGGGAGCAGGCAGACCCTGCCCGCTGCCAGGAACCCGCCGGGTTGCTCGCTGCTGGTCTGCGCTCCAGGTGGGGCGGGGAGGCTGCTGCTTCCCCCATCCCGGGCTGGGCTTTCCCGTGAGCGATCCCGTCTCTCATTTTTCATGACATTCTTAATCATCGCACCTATTTACACACTTTGCCAGCGCGCACCAAAATAACAACCACGATAATTATGATAATAAAGAGAGTCCTTTATCTGCTCCATCCTCGGGGAGGAAGGGGGGAGTTGCCGCGCCTCCAGATTGTGTAACGTGAGATTATCCTGATGAAAGCTTTATGATGTTTGCTCAAATAAAAGCTGCGTTTTGTAAATAGGCGCTAATTAAGCACGTTGCGAACGCAGGGAGTGCTCACCCTGGCGCCGCCGCCCGGTTTCCAGGGCGAGGACTGGAGGGCGCGCGGTTCCTCTTTGCTGACTGCGGGATGGAGCCGATCCCCTCAGGATGTTTCCCCTGTTCTCGACAATGGTAAAGACCCCCAAATTTGGAAGTAAGGGAATTTGGGGGTGGAGGGAAACCAGGGACGTTCTTATCCCCTCCTCCATTTTAAAACAAAAACTTTCAGCTCTTGTCTTCCCTTTAAAAATGGAATTAATTTCGTGACAAGGGCAGACCGTGCAGAGCGCACCAGCGCGCGCGGGGCTTCCTCGCGACTCCAAGGCCCGGGCTTCAACTTCCCGGGTCTAGACGTCAGCCCTGAACCGCCAACAGCACCGGGTTGGGGAGAAGGAAAGAAGGGCATTGTTAGTTGGGTCATTAGAAATCAGCTCACGCCGAGGAGCTAGTGGTTGGGGAGTTGGCCCGTGTTGGACGTGTGTTATGTATCACTTACAAGCACATTTAATTGGGAGATAAAGATAAATCGATCTTTATGAATTTATCGACCCGATTCTTTGAAGCTCTTTTTTCGTGTTCTTCCTGTTTCTCTCCCTCCAACCCCAAAGCCCCCCGGGGGACGCCTTAATCCCAGATCAGCTCCTCCGCCAGGAGTCCCGCCAGAGACCCACTGCCCATCCAGCGGGCCTGGAGGAAGGAGGGGAGGCTGTGTCCTTGGCGCCCCGGGGCGCTGGGAAAACTCGATGGTCCCGCCGCCAGCCCTCTCCTCCTCCCTCCCCACCACCACCCGGACAAAGACGTCTCAAGCGCGTTTCCCCACTCCAGGCCGCAGTAATAGATCGCTCGGGCAGCAGGCGGTTTGAAAGGAATTCATTAGGACGCTGCCTGGATTGCCTCCCCTGACTTCACGCCCAGACCCCGAGGTGGCTTAGGCAGTGTGAGGGGAAATGAATTCCCTTTGGGATCCATGGAGAAGGAGGTGTCTGTGGGACTTCCAGGCTCTATCCCTTCTTCTTCAGTCCCAGAAAAGAAGAAAAAGAAAAAAAGAAAAAAATCGAAGCCCAGGGCAAAAGGCTGATATCTTTATGAGCATAATAAATACTCCCTCTCATTATGAGATAGTTACAGTAACACAGCCTTGGGTGCCATTACCTTGTTTTTTGAATACTAAGAAACGCTCCACTCCTTCCTTGATTTACGTGGCTACAGCCGGGGCCCTTCCGGCTTGCCACTGGCGTGCCGCGGGAAGCTGTTATTCATTTTACCTACGCAGGTTTGCCATGCACTTTGCTATTTCGCCCCAAAAATATTGTTCTAGGGACTTTTGTCGCCTGATTACCCTCGGAGAGACAGGGATTCCTTTGATTATTTTGGTGATTATTCTACATTTAAAGTTCAGCAAGAAGATTTAGATCCGTCGAATTATAGCTACACTTGAAATAATTTGATGGCATATTATTTGCATCCATAAATTGCCATAGAAAGTATTGGCTGCAGGGGTTGTAATACTAATCTTTTATTAGTGAGTTCAGATAATTCTCATCAATATGAATTTTATTTACTAGTGCTTTTTCCGCAAATGTAATGCAGTAATACTTTCTCATCTAATGCTTAACTGCTTAGAAAACGACTGTTCGTGTCATAAAAGGATCCTTGTGTTTCGGCGTGATTAACAAGACTCATTCGGGGCACCTCAGCTACCTGCAAAGCGTTCAGAGCGTGGGGACTGCGGATAATAAAAGCCTTTAGAGTTTTCTCGGATCCTCGGAGAGATTTATGGACAGGAGCGACAGATACCTGGCTTATCCATCCTCCGGATTCCTACTTGCCTTAGCTCATAACAGCCTCAAACTGCAGAGTCCTCCGTGACTCAGCTCGGCCCAGTCTGCGCGGGAAAATCACCGGGCACAGATGTTTGCAACTTTATCCCCTCCCCACTCCAATGAGGACAAATGAAGGGCGCACCCGAAGGGAGAACTGGGTCCTCCAACTCCAGTTAACTTCGTGAACTTCCCTCCCGTCTTCTCCCCCACCCAGATGAAGACAGCTCAGCCCCTGGGCACTTTACTCGACAGGTGCTAGGCTAGTGTCAGGTTCAGATTATGCCACTTAAAACCTCAGGCATTCCGAAAAAGTGATGGTAATTCAGTTGGCCCCTCGCTTCGGGATTGTCCCAGTCTGCGCTTGCATGCAGATGTATGAAGGTTGAGGGTGAAATAGAAAACGCACAAGGACATGAATATTCATGCAGCAAACTTGTGCCGGCCTGCCCAGCCCAGCCCAACCCAGGCTGGAGGAGGAAGCACCGCGAATCGCGCCCTTCGCTGCCGCCGCCAGAGTCGAGGTCGCGGGTGGTCGTGGAGAGGATACGGTGTGGGCGCCCGTGGTCTCGGAGGACGCGGGGAATCCTGCGGGCCTCGCGGGTCTGGCGCTCCCGCCAGCCTCCCAGTCCTAGGCGACAGGCAGGTTTCTCGGGCAACCGAGTTGTTTTTATTTACAACGATTTTGAGAAGCCCGATCGTGTGGTCCTTGCCACAGCTCTTGCTCCTGGCAATAGTTGGGAAATAACTTGGGATGGGTTTTATTTATGGAAGGGCAATTGGGATTCACACCCAGCTAACCCTGAACAGCCCCTCCCGAGGCCAGGACGCACTTACAAAGGGGTGCTTGTGTAAAATTCCCCATCAGACACACCAATTTGCAACTAGCAGAAAGCATTGAAGCCTCATCTTTTTAAACATTTTATTCAGCTTTTTTTTTTTTTTTTTTTAATCTGAAAGCCCAAAATAGACTCCATGTGGTTCTAAGTGAAGTCAGCCCTTGGCTGGCTTTGAAATAGCTCCTGCAATTATGTAAAAGAGCCATTCACCAACAGGACGGAATTAAAAGGGATCTCGCCCGCTTCCCTTTCATTGCCAACCTCTCATGTTTGGCTTTTCAAAGCACTTCCAACACGTTGTCTTTCTCCAGGACAAAAGGCAGAACAAAAAAAGTCCCCAAACTTGTAAATTGAACGTCAAGGGAACTTTAAACAATTTAAAGCCCATAAATAATGATAAAGGGGACTGGCAAAAAAGGCAAACCCATTCAATTAATAGAGTTTCCCAAGCAAAGATCAAGTGGTTTATAAAATAAAAGTCTTTGGTTTCATTATTCTGCTCCTTGACCATGCAGAAAGCAGGACAGGGGGTTTTCTAAAGCGCCCTGAAGAAGAAACACTTTGCGGGACTGTGTGTGCTGCGACATTCTTATGTAGAAACTTTGCTTTTTGTCCCCCACCCTCAAAGTAGCAGAAACAAAACAACTGCAAAATAGAAATGTGAAGGGGAGGGGTTTTCTTCTGCTGCTTCTTCATTTCCTCCTGGGAGTTGGAAAATGTTATCCGCAGGCCTGAAGGCTGGGAAACGTGACCTTTTACACCTGCGCCACCCTCTCCACTCCAGCGACGAGGAACAGGAGGAGCTACAGCCGCTAGGCCCGCGAGGGAAGCCCTCGTGGGATCTGGGGACAGGAAGGTGGGGGTGGACTTCTGCACAGCCCCGGAGCCCCTGGGGCGGCGGGCGCTGTGGCGCTGACTGCGCACCCGGGTGCGCGTTGCGTACGCCTGGAGCTCGGGACTACCCCAACTCCACGCGGAGCTCGGCTCCCCCGGCCGGGATCCAGATGTCCGAGGGCGCTTGTGGGTGTCCTAGTTCTTTTTCAGAGCAGCCCTAACGATTGAGGCTGTGGAGTTCAAGACCACTGGGGGTAACTGATCGCCCATCGCCTTCGTCCTGGAAGCCCAGCGCCCGCGCTCACCGCACGTCTCTCTGGGAGCACTTAGCCAGGCAAAGGGGGATTCTCCGTGGGGGCTGAGGCGTACGCCCGCCCCGGGGCTCCCAGCCTGGGAAGAGGGAGCACCAGGCAGAGGCCAGGCTGGGGGCTCGGGCTCAAGGGCTGCAGTTGTGCGGGCAGAGGCCAGGGCTGCGGATGGAAGGGGTGTCCCCTTGTGTCCCGTCCGGATCTGACTCCTGCCAGGGTTCTGGAGGCCGCGTCCGTTGGCGAACCCCAGCCCCTGGAGTGTTTGGTGAGGGGGACGCCGGCCGCCAGGCGCTTCTCACCTGGCTTTATCTCCTCCCATCTGCTCCCTCGATTCCCGAGGCCCCACCTTTCGGGGACTTCAAATGCGCCCTGCCACCGGAGCCCGGCTTTCATCTCCCGCACAGCAGGCATTGTTTGTGGGACTTCACAAGGATGCTAATCCCCGGACCGCGTGAACCGCGGCCTGGGAGCCCGGCAGAGGGCACCGAGGGCTGAGGGGGTGCGCATTGGCCTGGGCTGGGGACCTTCGGGACGGCCTCTCGAGCAGCCCTCCTGAGGAGCCCGGGTCCGCTACCGTGCGGGCGCCGCATCCCGCCTGCCTTGTACTGGAAGGCTGCGGGCGCGTCGCAATGGGCCTGGGCTGGACGCAGTCAGCGTCCAACGCACAGAGGAAGAAGCAGCAGGCCAGGGATGATGGCCGGCACTCAGCTGTGGGGCCCACGAGCTTCCAATGCTCGCCAGGAGACCGTGTGTCTAGGAGAGGCAGGCCATGGACCCTATGAATCTTCCCTGGAGGCTGGAACCCCCCCGAGACTGTTGGACACCCCAAACCAAGTCCCCAGCCCCTGCCTCCACGATGGCCCCGACCTCCTTCAGGGGCGTAGTATTTTAAAGAGGATGCGGTCTGCCCAGAGGGCACGCATTTAACCCTTTAGAAACCGCGCTGGAGGGAGCAGAAGGGTGTTGAATCAACAGCCTTCCACAACAGGGGCACCCCTCCAAGTTCAACTTCTTCTGGGACCAAATGAGCAGCGATTGCTGTAGCAGGAACTGTTTCTTCTTCCAGAAAATCCTGCAAAGCGGAGCCTGAATTTCCTCTGGTTATTTCCTCCTCCTGAAAAGAATGTCACAAGACAGGGGCACGGGGTTGGGTATGAATGGAAAGGAGAGATGTTGACTAAACGGGGAGGGAGAATTGGAATGGCCTCTGTCACCAGGTGGAAGTCCCGGGCGAAAGTCATTGGAATTCCCAGGGAAACGTCACTCAGAAATAAGCTCATCTGGAAAACTCTAGGGTAGGTGTGTCTAGCCCCATTGACATTGCTCCAGAGGACCCCTGTGCCTGTCAGAGAAAGCTCCTCAGGAAAATCACGTAACTGAGGGACTTTTCCCAGGAGAGAACAGGAGGGGAGTGTGTGCTGATGCGAGGTGGTGGTGGGGGTCCATTCTGTTTACAAAAATGTGAGGGCAACAGATTCCTGTCCTTTAAAGAAAGTAAACACGATCACTACACTTAAAGTAGGGCGCCAGATTTACAGAATCAGAGAAAAGAACCCTTGCCCTGAAACCACCTGGGGCAGACATATTTCCATATTGGAGGAGCATCCCAGGGTAGATCTTTGCTCTTGTTTGAGACACTTGAAAGTCCTGGAGAACCAGAGCCAGTGACGACAGACTCAACTGCCCCCACCCACTTCAGGCTCTTAGAACCCTCCCCTATCCTGGGCTCCAAGGTGGGCTGTGATGTCATGGTCCCGCAAGAGGCTGAGCCAGCTCCTGAGCCATGAGAAATGCAAGGTAGGCTGGGGCCATCTCCAGCAGTTCCACAGTTAAGTCACACCTCCTGATCATTCTCTGCCACTGCCCAAGAAGGTCGGGATGAGTTCACAGGAAGGAGAGCCTCTTTGTTTTTAGGTCTACAATTGTTCCCAGTGCCTCAGGTTCTTTAAGTACACAGCCCCTTCTTGGTGATTGCAGAAATAATTGGGAATGGTGACCTCCTTGGCCTTTGAAACCCTTGGGTTTCTTCCATTTATCATGGGAAAAAATACGGATAACTCAATTTGCATGACTTTGCTGCAAACAATTACATCTCCCTATGGGTGTGGCCTGAAGTTCCCAAGCTTTAGAAAAAGAGGGAACCAAGAGTGAGGTCAGAGAACAAATCCAAAGATCCCAAAGTATTTCCAGCTAGTGACCAAAAACTGCTAGAGTGCGTGTGAAATACATAGGAAACTGAGGGAATGAGGAGAGATTAATTCTTTGAGTCACAGTGGGAAGAATCCAGAAAATTGCTGGAATTCAGAATGCTGCCTCTCAGACTTTCCTAGAGGACATTTCTGGGTTTTGTAGGAAATGAAAACATTTTGCATGGGGCATGTTGTCCGTGTGTGTGTGTGTGTGTGTGTGTGTGTGTGTGTGTGTATAGTGAGTGGTTTTTTTTTCTCTCCAAATGATGAACATGGAGTTAAAGAAAAGGTGTTCAGACTTGCTATCTAGTATTTATTCTGCACAGTGACTTTAAAACACCCCTGCAGGGGGAAGTCATTCACAGGACCATGTGTCATTTCCCTGCGGTTCCTTTACACCCACACATGAAGGCGGGCAATTGCTATCTGCAGGGGACACAGCCATTGACACCAGAAGAGGAGCCGGGGGCTGGTTCTGGGGGGGTCCCCTGTGTGTCAGATACCTAGTGTGACCAGGCCACAGCACAGCAGCCACCGCTGACAGTGACTTTGTGAATGGGCCTCTTGCAGGCCCTCTGCCTCCCAGCTTTCCTTCTGGGCATATGAGAAAAACTCATATGGGAAATGAACCAAAGTCAGAAGCTATCTGGCTTGTCTCCACCTGGACAAACCTGTTCCCTGAGGTCTGTGACAATAATGAACATTGAAGCTTTAGAAGGAGCTGAAATTGATCATGGCTCAGAAAATGACGATGATTGGACTGGATATCATGTGACCAACTTTGATGCCTTCATTGAGTTCAGGGACTTTCTTCTTCTTCTACTTACCCAACTTCATTCCCTCCCCATCTCCTTATTTTATGGAGGTGAGTGTTTTAGAATCTAATTGTTACTGTGATATTTCTAGTCTATCTCTTAGTTATTATTATCAATTTCCCCTTGTTCTCTAGTTTCTTGTAGACCCAGTTAAAGCACAAACAAGACAATCCTGGAAACCTTAAGAGGTGAGAGACTTTTTAAAGTTTAACTTTAACCAAAAAAGTTTCACATTCAGTTCATTCCCCATATTGTAAGTTATTTGGAAATTTATACTTTAAAATGAAGTGAACTTCATAATGTAGTTTTACGTTATATTTTTAGCTAACAAGGTTATTCATATCTGTAAACGTAACTCAAATAAGTATTATAGATTTTATAGTTAATGAGGGAATGGTAGGAAACAGTTTTATTTAAGGCTTCACAATTTCTGAAGTATTAACCTGAAGATCCTCGGGGGTGTGCAGGGCGCTCAAGCACCCGCAGCGCCCCCTATGCACCACGTAAGAAATGGCATCCGCGGGGGACGCTGGCTGGGCTCTGGAATCCAGGGTAGGACCCGACTGTCCATCCCCAGGGGTCAGAAGGGCTGAGAGGTATGTCTTTCTCACGCCTATAGTTGGACAGGAAAAAGATCTCCAGTTTCTTTTCATTTTAAACACCCAGGCCACCAGAGAAGCCTTTGTCATAAACGATGGGGAAATAAAATCAGACCTCCATGATTGCTGAAGGTGTAAGAAATACCGTCAGATTTTGGAGGTGATTTTAGAAAACCCGCCTCGGCTTCCTTATAGGATCCATGTAAGGTTCTCCAGACTCTGCCTCACCCTGAGCAGGTCCTGGAAGGGGATAGATAGGAAGACCTCGGACGTCTGGGCCTGAGGGTCCTGGGCTGCAGCTGAGGCCACCCTCCCTCTGCAGTTCCATTTGCCTAGTGGGCAGGAATCCCCACTGGCCTCCACCAGCGGCTTGACTGTGTCCCCCAAACGGGGATAATTCATATAGCACGAGTTGATGTGGGCACTGGGCACTGAACTCGATCGTGTAACACACGTGGGCCGGGAGCCTGGCCCAGAGAGGATGCTCAGGAGGGCAGCTGCAGGAGCAAGCACACTGCAGGGAGCTTGGGGAGTGCGTGCCAGCCAGGGACGAAAGCCTGTGCTCTCGGAGTGAGAGTATCCGTGGGAGGGCAGCCTCTAGGCACCAGATTCTGGGGCATTTATTTATTATTAATTGATTAATTTTTGAGACAGAGTCTCACTCTGACACCCAGGCTAGAATGCAGTGGCGTGATCTCGGCTCACTGCAACCTCTGTCTCCCAGGTCCAAGTGATTCTCCTGCCTTAGCCTCCCAAGTAGCTGGAATTACAGGCACTTGCCACCACGCCCGGTTCATTTTTGTATTTTTAGTAGAGACAGGGTTTCGCCATGTTGGCCAGGCTGGTCTCGAACTCCTGACCTCAAGTGATCCACCTGTCTCGGCCTCCCAAAGTCCTGGGATTACAGGCGTGAGGCACCGCGTCCGGCCTCTGGAACATCTAAAAACAGATCAGAGGCCACCCAGTGGAACAGGACACAGTGTGACATTTCACAACACAGGATGCCTCTCCCCGGAAGGGAGAGCCCCCGAGCGCCTCTACTGGGTGGGCGCAGCGCCATCCCCATTGCACGAATCGAGACGGAGGCGCGGAGGCCGTCCCCGACCCCGGAGACTCCTCCCTCTGCCGTCTGCTCTCAGCACCAAGTCTGGCATCACCAGGGCGCCAGGCATGGCCTTCCCAGGGAGCAGGCTTTTCTGTCATTGTTCGGATTATTTTACTTTAAAATATGTGTGCAAAACCTCAGCTACATTCTTGTGGGCCGGGGAGAGGCAACGCGTGCACCTAGGCCTCCTGCTTGCCCCCACACTCGGTCTCCCCAGGGCCACCCCCTTAACCCCCCCCCCCCCATGCCATCAGAGTTTTGAACACCGCTGGCGATGGAGCGTGGCGGGACGGAGCGGGGCGAAGTTGGGGGCGGTACCCAAAATGCCGGCCAAGGACCTAGGGCTGGCCTCGCCCTTGGCTCCCACTGGGCACCGTTCTCGCCGCGGGACCTTGGCTTGAGCGCGCCCCCTGCGGGCCGCGGTGGGGATCGGCCCCTTGTAATGAGGGAACTGGGCCGCGCGCGCCGGGGCGGGAGTGGCGCTGCCTTCAGGTCCTCCCAGGTCGGGGTATCCCCTCCGAGATCCTTGAGGGAACCCGTCCCGTGCACTACCGGATTTCCGGTCTCTGACCAGCTGGGGCTTCATTTCTGCGCTTCCTTTTTCTGTTGTCTTCCTCCTCCGGCGTTTTGTTTTTTTTTTTTGAAAGGAGCAAACATTTCCAGCTTTAATGCGGCCCAATTATCTCGTTTGCACGACTTAAAATGTTTCTCTTTAACTCATTTCAATCTAGTAAATATGCTTCAGCAAGTAGCTAATTTCTCAGGGATGGCTTCGCCTCGTCATTTGCATATAAAGCACGTCGGGGCCCGGCCCCTTGGAGTGCGCGAGTCTCCTCTCCCGGTGAGCGGGTGGCAGGCAGCCAGGCCTCCTCGTCCAGGGAGGTCACCTAGGTTTGGCCTAGGGAAGGCGGAGGCTGGGGTTCGCGACAGTGCCTGGGGACCAGGGTGGCAGGGAGGGCAGGGAAGCTTGGGCCGGGGAGGGGCCAGGACCTTCTTCGGAGTCCCCCAAGCCCCGCGCCGCCCCGGCCTCCGCCGTCCCTTATTCCGAGGAGGGGCGCCCGTGGGGTAACACGTCGTCGGCGCGAGGGTCGGGGGCGCATTTATCCTCAAGTGCGTTTATTAAATCGCGTCTGGAGATGGATGGACGCGGATACAGGAGAGGAAATCTCAGGGCTCAGTCGAGCAATCTCCTGGCTTTAAATTCCGAATAAAAGTCTCAAATATTCCCGGGTCATGGGGGCACTGTCTCATTAAAACCACTCTCGTTCTGAAACTGCAATGCAGACATTAAAGTGCAGTATTTTTCAATTAGAGCTGACGAATTCAATCAAAATTCCATAGATTAGGATGAAATGAGGCATGGGTCATTTACAGGGGAATTTAATTGCCGAGCCATTAGACAAATAGTATATTTGCCATTCCCGCGTTATCCATCATTTTCGACATCAATACCGAGGCCGCATCTCCCCGTCCCGCGGCCGCCCGGCGTCGGCTGTAAACACTCCCTTCCCTGTATCTTCTGATTATATCTGATTTCATTTAGGGCCATGGGGGATTATAAATGTTCACGCAATCAAGTTCATTAGGACTTCAAATCGCATTTCTGATTGGGATCGCGCTGCCGCCGTCCTCCCAGCGCCTTTCAAACCCCAGCGCGTGGCTTTCAAAACATCTTTTTGAATTTAAAGCCTCACATCCTTTTGTCTTGCGACGCCCCCGCCCGCCCCACCCCGCCCGGCAGCTCCACGCTCTTCGGGCCTCCTTCCCGGGGGAACAGCCCTGAACCCCTCTTGCTGCGAGCGGGTCTGGGGAGAGTGGGGCTGGGCTCCGCAGGCTGTCGGAACCCCCTCCCACGCCGCGCAGCCGCGGGGCGCTCGTGTCCCTGAGGCCTGAGCTGGGCGTGGAGGACGAACCCTGCGTGTTCGCGGATTGCTAGTGGGGGCCAGGCCCGCACCTCCGGTCCTGGCCGGGTGCTGCGGGTAGGGGGAGCGGAGCAGAGGGGCCGCCTCCCGCCTGTGAATCTCCTGGCTGAGGGCCTCTGGGCAGCGATTAGACCCACCCCTGGGGACTGGCGCTGGGGACCCCTTCCTGGGCTGGTCCCTTTCACTCCAAAGCCCCAGGTGAAGGCGGTAGCCGGTGGAGCAACGCGCTCTTCCTATCAGCAAACCCAAGAAACAAAGGGGGAGGCTCTTCTAGGGAGAGCGCGACAAGAAAGGCTCAAGACATCCCTTCCAGCACAGCTGAAAAATAATAGCTTAATATTAACTGCTTCTCATAAAAATATACTTTCACAGAGACACAGTTACTAGAAGCAAACCCTCATTTTATCCCGTACTTTGTGCTCATAGCTGTTAGCTGCCTCAGTAATTTAATTGGAATGGAACGTGAGAAATGTGTCATTTTTGAAGAATTTATGCATCACTTCCTAGAAATCTCATTGTGTTAACTAGGAGCCTACTGCGTTCTGTTTAGAACCCATAATCACATTTTTATGTGTCTGTGTTACGAGTTAATGTGACCTCCTGTCTTTAGCAGATAAAAAAAAATGTTCTCTTGCGGTAACATCTGTATCAAACTCTGGCTTACATCAAATACGCCACAACCCTGGTTTTCCAAGGTTCTCCAAACTTGTGAACTTTCTTAAGAGCAGGGAAAATAAATGTGAATGGAAAAAGTGTCTACCAAATGAATAATTACCCACTAAATTAAAACCCTGTGTTAAACATAGTCGACGGCAAATACTGCATTCTCAATCATGTTTATTGCTTACAAATTGCATTACAAAGAAATCCACTGTTTTTATTGGAGTGATTAAGCAGAGAATGTTAGGACTGCAGAAATACCATTCTGGAAAATTAGACGAAGGCTGAAAACCCAGCTAGTTACATTGCAATAGTAAATGTATAATTTTGTTAAAGAACACGTTTAACACACAAATGAGTATTGGGCTGTTATTATGGTATCATAAAAGAGTCAACTGAAAATTATATTTATTTATAAACACATTGCCTATAAACTGCACATATTTAATACAAAGGAAGCAGGCAATTCCATAATCAATATTTTAATTACTGAATTTTTTATTATGGCAGCACGATTCTATACGATAGTTTACGAATCTGTAGTTTTCCTAGGCTCTCCTCCCCTTCACCATGTGAGGTAAGATCTTCCTGTTTTCCTCGTTTTTTAATTCTGGGGAGAGTAGGGTGGTGGGCGAGGGTAAGACCGTTTGCTTATGGCGCCACCTGCAGGCCTTTCTGAAAATGAATTTCAATACCTATGCAATCTTCCGCAGGGTTCTAGATTGCTCAGGCTTATTTTAGCAGTTTAGTGAACTTAATTTTTGTTTTAACAGAGAAAGATGTTAACAATTTCAAGGCAAATCCCAGAGTTTGAAAAGGATTTTGATGTTCCCAAACTACACTTAAATCCTAGAAATGAGATGCAGTATTGACCATAATTGAAACACAGGGGTTTCTGCATATCCCGTCTGGACATAACCAATTTGACTAAGCAGTAATTTATCCTTAAAATAATGGAATAAAAGATACAACATTCCTGGTTTATCCCTTGGTCCTAGGGCAGCCCTTAAGAGATGAAAAGCACTTGGCAAGCTAATAGCACCTGAAATTGTAGTGATTGAGCAGCTTCTTAGGTGCCTGGCGCGGACAGGAGGTGGGGGCGCTGGAGTGGACCAGCTCGTTCCCCAAGCCTGTATTTTACACTATTTCTGCAGAAGGTTAAGTGTTCTTTGCAAAAGTTCAACAACCTGCCCCATCAGTATGTGTCTAAAGGGTCATTTCAAAGACTGGAAATTTGACAATTATATACAGTTACTGGGATCAGCAAATACTCCATAGACTTAAAGGGTCAGTGGCTTTGAGTTTCTTTAAACCATACTGAGTCAGTGATTATCAAGTAACTTAAATCAACATAAATATACTAAAAAGACAGGCCTAATGCTGGGCTCAGAGTTTTAAACATAACATGTCACACAGTGCTGGCTCTGTGTACTAATTGCCTGTGGACGGTGGATTGTGTCTGATGGTCCCACCGTGATTTTTTCTTCCTGTCCTGGACATGGTTGGTGCTGACAGAGGCCAGCCTCGCCAGGACCAATATTGGTGGAGAGCTTCATTTGTGTATTTTATTTTTTTGAGATGGCGTCTCACTCTGCCACCCAGGTTGGAGTGTAGTAGCATGATCTCTGCTCGCTGCCATCTCCGCCTCCCAGGGTCAAGCGATCCTCTCATCTCAGCCCCCTGAGTAGTTGGGACCACAGGCATGTGCCACCACACCTGGCTAACTTTTTGTATTTTTGGTAGAAATAGGGTTTCACCAGGTTGCCCAGGCTGGTCTTGAACTCCTGAGCTCCAGCAATCCGCCTTCCTATGTCTCCCAAAGTGCAGAGGTTACAGGTGTGAGCCGCTGTGCCCAGCCACTTGTTTCCTTTTTAATTCTCTGTGGTCAAATGACAAGTAATAATCAAAGACATTCGACAAAATTTGGAGGGAAAATATTCCTCTGTTGTCTTTTTTGTTTCTTTGACACAGGGTCTCACTCTGTCATCCAGGCTGGCGTGCAGTGGTCCAATCATAGTTCACTGGAGTCCTGACCTTCCAGGCTTCAGTGATCCTCCTGCTTCAGCGTCCTGAGTAGCTGGGAGCACAGGTGCATGCCACAATGCCCAGTGAATTTTCAAATTTTTGGTAGAGATAAGGTGTCACTGTGTTGCCCAGGCTGGTCTTGAACTCCTGGGCTGAAATGATCCTCCTGCCTCCCAAAGGGTGGGGATTACAGGCATGAGCCCCTGTGCCTGGCCCTCTGCTATCTTTCTTTTTCTTTTTTTCTTTTTTTTTTTTTTAAGTAGAAACAGCTGGTAAAAGCATCCTTTACTCTTTTGTTACTTTTTGAATTTTGAGCTGTGTGAATGTATCATTAAAAGCTAAATTTGAAATTAAAGGAAATAATTTAGGCCTGTAGAATTGAATTTAGATAATATATTCAGTGAGAAGAAGAATGATGTTCAATGTGAACTGTGTAAGAAAGGAAAACATTTTTAGACCCTTTAATAAAACAAACAAACCAGAGTATATTTTGTTCACTGGAAAAGAAGTAAGCCAAGATAATTCTAGTTTTAAAGTAGAATGCCTCTTTACATGTTTATCAACTAACTTACCTCCCTCTCTCCTTTTTTCCCTCCCTGCTTCTCTAATTGCCTCCTTTCCTTTTCTTAGTCTTGTCTCCCTCCTCCTCTTCTTCTTCCTTCTCTGTCTTCTCTTTTTTTTTTTTGTTCTCTTTCACAAAGTCTCACTTTGTTACCCAGGTTGGAGTTCAGTGGTGCCATCTTGACTCACTGCAACCTCCACCTCCCAGGCTCAGGTGATCCTCCCATCTTAGCCTCCCGAGTAGCTGGGACTATGGGTGCATGCCACCACACCTGGCTAATTTTTTGTATTTTTGGTAAAGATGGAGTTTCACCATATTGCCCAGGCTGGTCTTGAACTCCTGGGCTCAAGGTATCCACCCACTTTGGCCTCCCAAAGTGCTGGGATTATAGGTGTGAGCCACTGTGACTGGCTCTTCCTCTTCTTCTTATTGATATGGTTTGATGTTTTTCCCCTCAAAATCTCATATTGAAATGTAACCTCCATTATTGGAGGTGGGGCCTGGTGGGAGGCATTTGAGTCATGGGGGCGGATCCCTCATGAATAGCTTAGCACTATCCCCTTGGTGAGGAATTAATTCTTGCTCCGGTGGTTCACATGAGATCTGGTTGTTTAAAAGAATGTGGCATCTGCCCCTTCTTGCTGTCACTCCTGCTTTCACCATGTGACATGTCTGTTCCCCCTTCACCTTCCACCATGATTGAAGCTTCCTGAGGCCCTCACCAGGAGCAGATGCCGACACCGTGCTTCCCGTATAACCTGCAGAACCCTGAGGCAATTAAAACTATTTTCTTTATATATTACTCAGCCTTAGCTATTTCTTAATAGCATTGCAAGAACCAACTAATATAGAAACTTAGTACCAAAGAGGGGGGTGCTATGATAAAGATACCTGAAAATGTGGAAGCAACTTTGGAACTGGGTAACGGGCAGAGGTTGTAAGAGTTTGGAGGGCTCCAAAGAAGACAGGAAGATGAAGGAAAGTTTGGAACTCCTTTGAGACTGGTTAAATGGTTGTGACAAAATGCTGATAGTGATATGGACAATGAAGGCCAGGACAGTGAAGGCCAGGACAATGAAAGCCATCTCAGATGGAAATGAGGAACTTATTGGGAACTGGAGCAAAGGTTACCCTTGTTATCCGTTAGCAAAGAGCTTGGCTGCATTGTGTCCACGCCCTAGGGATCTGTGGAATTTGACCTTAAGAATGATGACTTAGGGTATCTGGTAGAAGAAATTCTGTTTTTCTGCCACAGGGACAGAGCCTCCATAGAGAACCTCTACTAGGGCAATATGGATGGGAAATGCAGGATTGCTCAGCTGCTGAATGCAGTTGTGGGAAGGGGATCTCCACCCTTCAGACCCAAGAATGGTAGAGCCACTGGCAGCTTGCAACCTCAGTGTGGAAAAGCTGCAGGTACCCAACTCCAACGTGTGAGAGCAGCCATGTGGGCTGCATCCAGGGAAGCCATAGGGGTGGGGCTACCCAAGGCCTTGGAAGCCCAGCCCTCACACCAGGATGCAGGATGTGGAGTCAAATGAGATTGTTTTGGAGCTTTAAGATTTAATGACTGCCCTGCCGTTACAGACTTGTGTGGGCTGCTGACCCTTTCCTTTGGCCAATTTCTCCCTTTTGGAATGGGAATGTACACTCAATTCCTGTACCCCCCTTGTATCTTAGGAGTATATAATTTGTTTTTGACCTCCTAGGCTTATGGGTGGAAGGCACTCCAGATGAGACTTGGGGCTTGGGACTTTTTTTTTTTTTTTTCTTAGACGGAGTCTCGCTCTGTCACCCAGGCTGGAGTGCAGTGGCCGGATCTCAGCTCACTTCAAGCTCCGCCTCCCGGGTTCACGCCATTCTCCTGCCTCAGCCTCCCGAGTAGCTGGGACTACAGGCGCCCGCCACCTCGCCCGGCTAATTTTTTGTATTTTTAGTAGAGACGGGGTTTCACCGTGTTAGCCAGGATGGTCTCGATCTCCTGACCTCGTGATCCACCCGTCTTGGCCTCCCAAAGTGCTGGGATTACAGGCTTGAGCCACCACTCCCGGCTGGGACTTTTGATTTAATGAATGAGCTAAGACTTTGGGAGGCTATTGCAAATACATAATTGTATTTTGAAATGTGAGAAGGATATGAAATGTAGGGGTCTAAGGCTAGAATGATATGATTTGGGTATTTGTCCTCTCCAAATCTCATGTGGAAATGCAGTCCACAGTGTTGGAGGTGGGGCCTGGTGAGTGGTGTTTGGATCATGGGGGCAGATCCCTCACAAATGGCTCAGTGCCGTCCCCTTGGTGATGAGTGAGTTTTCACTCTGGTTGTTCACATAGGATCTGGTTGTTTAAAAGAGTGTTGCACCAGGCATGGTGGCTCACGCCTGTAATCCCACCACTTTGGGAGGCTGAGACGGGCAGATCACCTGAGATCAGGAGTTCAAGACCAGCCTGACCAACATGGTGAAACCCTGTCTCTACTAAAAATACAAAATTAGCTGGGCATGGTGGCGCATGCCTGTAATCCCAGCTACTCTGGAGGCTGAGGCAGGAGAATCGCTTGAACCCGGGAGATGGAGGTTGCAGTGAGCCAAGATTGTGCCATTGCACTCCAATCTGGGTGACAAAGTGAAACTCCATTTCAAAAAAAAAAAAGAGGGTTGCACCTCCCCACTCTCATTTCTACTCTTGCCACATAAGGCACCTGCTCCCCCTTTGCCTTCCGCCATGATTGAAGCTTCCTGAGGCCCTTTCTGGGAACAGGTGCTAGCACCATGCTTCCTATATAACCTGTAGAACCTTGAGCCAATTAAACCTTTTCTTTATAAACTACTTAGCCTCATTTTTTATAGCAATGCAAGAACAGACTAATACACTTATCTATGTGGAATTATGCAAGTCCTTTAATTGTAGAACTTCCTAACACGTGTAGCACAGCATAGCTAAACACAGTCACTGAAACAATATTTTTGTCAGGCGTTTTATTTTTATTTTTTTTTTGTTTATCCTGGCGAACACAGTGAAACCCCGTCTGTACTAAAAAATACAAAAAAAACTAGCCGGGCGAGGTGGTGGGCGCCTGTAGTCCCAGCTACTGGGGAGGCTGAGGCAGGAGAATGGCGTCAACCTGGGAGGCGGAGCTTGCAGTGAGCTG
>NC_045444.1:122470259-122477155 GCF_002776525.5 Piliocolobus tephrosceles
AGAGAACCCACTAGCCATGTTTGTTTTACGGCCATCCATAAATCAGGTACAATATTCAGCACATCTCGACAGCCACTAGAACCCAGGTGACTCAGAACTCATTTCTAGTGCCAGTTGATTTCCTACCCATTCTCTTGCAGCTGTGATGTCATGTTCCTGAGAAGTTAGGGGCAGAGTGAAGGATTCTTTCCGAGGAGGTTCAGTTAATTGCTGTGTGACTGCTGCACATGGTCCACGCTGACCAAGAGCACTTGGCTGAAGGTCTGGTTGCCATAGTTCATGTGATATTGACTTGGCGGGGTGGGAATAAGGGAATGCTTACCACAGAAATCGCCTGACTGCCTGTGGGACACTAATGAGAGCAATGGCCCGGGAAGCCACACGGTGCACAAATTGCCACCTGCCCTGGGAATATGACAGCCCTCATTCAACACAGGCCCATAGGCAGAGAGAACATGGCCAAGGATGGGAGCCCTTCCTCTCCATGCCTTCCTAATATGCCCAGGTTTCTCCAGCAGCCTTGAGACAAGCTGTCCTGTACTTGGCTGTGAGCACTAAAAGCAGGAGGGCACTAGTCAAGTGTGTCTTGTTGATGATGGATCCTTGGCCCCAAGCACTGGGCTCCACCCCCAGCAGACTTTCAAAAGTGATAGTTAAATGAGTGAGCAAATGTCAAGAAAAAAAATAGAAACCCAGAAAATAGTTACTGTTGATGAGCATGTGGGGGAATTGGAACTCTTGCATATTGCTGGTGGGAAGGTAAAATTGTGCAGCTGCTATGGAAAATAATATAGAGGTACCTTAAAAGATTAAATCCAGAATTACCGTATCATCTGGCAATCCCACTTTTGGGTATATATCTAAAGGAATTGAAAGTAGGATCTGGAAGAGCTGTTTGCACACCCATATTCATTGCAGCATTCTTCACCATAGCCAAGAGGTGGAAACAGTCTAAATGTCCATTGACAGATGAGTGGATACACAAAATGTAGTATATGCAACAGAAGATTATTCAGCTTTTATTTTTTATTTTTTTATTTTTATTTTTATTTTTTGAGATGGAGTCTTGCTCTGTCGCCCAGGCTGAAGTGCAGTGGCACGATCTCGACTCACTGCAAGGTCCACCTCCTGGGTTCAAGCAGTTCTCCTGCCTCAGCTTCCCGAGTAGCTGGGACTATAGGCGCCTGCCACCACGCTCAGCTAATTTTTTTGTATTTTTAGTAGACACAGGGTTTCACCGTGTTGGCCAGGATGGTCTCGATCTCCTGACCTCGTGATCCACCCACCTTGGCCTCCCAAAGTGCTCACTACAGGCGTGAGCCACCACCCCGGCCTATTCAGCTTTTAAAAAGAAAGAGGCCAGCCATGGGGGCTCATGCCTATAGTCTCAGCACTTTGTGAGGCTGAGGTGAGAGGATTACCTGAACCCAGGAGTTCAAGACCAGCTAGGGCAACATGGCGCGAGACCCTGTTTCTACAAAACTTTTTTTTTTTTTTAATTAGCCAGATATGTTGGCATGTGCCTGTGGTCCCAGCTGCCTAGGATGCTGAGGCAGGAGAATCAGCTGAACCCAGGAGGTCAAGGCTGCTGTGAGCTGTGTTCATGACACTGCACTTCAGCCTGGGTGACAGAGTAAGACCCTGAATCTCCACCCCCACCCCCCAAAAAAGAAGAAGGAAATCCTGTGGCATGCTACAACATGGATGAATGTTGAGGACACTATGCTGAATCAAAGAAGCCGGTTGCAAAAGGACAAATATTGTATGATTCCACTTAGTGGGAGGTATTTAGAGCAGTCAGAACTATGGGCACAGTAAGGAGACTGGTGGTTGTCAGGGCTGGGGGGAGGGGAAACAGGGGGTTGCTTTTCAATGTGAAAAAGTTCTAGAGAACTGTTACACAGCAGTGTGAATCTACTTAACACTACTGAACTGTACACTTAAAATAGCTAGGAGGAAATTTTTTTTCTTTTTTTTTTGAGACGGAGTCTCACTCTGTCGCTCAGGCTGGAGGGCAGTGGCGCGATCTCTGCTCACTGCAAACTCCACCTCCCTGGTTCAAGTAATTCTCTGCCTCAGCCCCCCCCCGAGTAGCTGAAATTACAGGCGCCCGCCACCATGCCTGGCTAATTTGTTTTCTTTTTTTTGTTCTTTTTGTATTTTCAGTAGAGACAGAGTTTCACCATCTTGGCCAAGTTGATCTTGAACTCCTGACCTCGTGATCCACCTGCCTTGGCCTCCCTAGTGCTGGGATTACAGGCATGAGACACTGTGCCCAGCTGGGAAAATTTTATATTATGTGCTTTTAACCACAATAAAATGTAAAAAAAAAAAATTAAAAATAGGCCAGGGGCAGTGGCTCACGGCTGTAATCCCAGCATTCTGGGAGGCCAAGGCGGGCAGATCACGAGGTCAGGAGATTGAGACCACCCTGGCTAACATGGTGAAACCCTGCCTCTACTAAAAATACAAAAAATTAGCCAGGCATGGTGGCGGGTACCTGTAATCACAGCTACTTGGGAAGCTGAGGCAGGAGAATGGCATGAACCCGGAAGGCGGAGCTTGCAGTGAGCCGAGATGGCACCACTGCACTCCAGCCTGGGCAACAGAGCAAGACTCCATCTCAAAAAAAAAAAAATAAAAATAAAAATAAATAAATAAATGAACAAATGAGTGAACGGTTTATTCCAAAGGAACTTCATGGATTAACTCTTCCCAGGAGCATCTGAATTTTAAAATTCTTAGGGGTAAAAATAATGAAAAAGAAATAATTCCTCCATGTTGACAAAATTTCGGGCAGCTATGGGGAGACCTTTGGGGATCATTGTGAGAATCATGTTGCTGTTTTTAAGCTGCAATTTGGGGAAAAATAAGTTTTTGGAAACCTAATAATTGATTATTATTTATTAGATTTTTAGAAGTATAAAGTCAGTATGTATGTATGTATGTATGTATTTAAACAGAGTCTTTTTCTGTCACCCAGGCCAGAGTGCAATGGCGCAGTCTTGGCTCACTGCAACCTCCACCTCACAGGTTTAAGTGATTCTTCGGCCTCAGCCTCTCAAGGAGGTGGGAATACAGGCAACTGTCACTGTGTCCTGCTAATTTTTGTATTTTTAGTATAGACAGGGTTTTGCCATGTTGGTCAGAGGCTGGTCTTGAACTCGTGACCTCAGGACTTCCACCCACCTCTGCCTCCCAAAGTGCTGGGATTACAGGCATGAGCCACCATGCCCAGCTAAGTCAGTATTCTTTTATTTTATTTATTTATTTTTTGAGATGGAGTCTTCCTCTGTCGCCTAGGCTGGAGTGCAGTGGCATGATCTCAGCTTACTGCAACTTCCACTTCCCAGGTTCAAGTGATTCTCCTGCCTCAGCCTCCCAAGTAGCTGGGATTACAGGCACGTGCCACCATGCCAGGCTAATTTTTTGTATTTTTAGTAGAGACGGGGTTTTGCCGTGTTAGCCAGGATGGTCTCAATCGTCAGTATGTTTTAAAAGAGCTCTGCATTCTTCCAGGACTCTTCAGTACATACTTAAAATTTTAGATTGTCAACCAAACCGTTTTCTATGGTAGGGTGGGGTGGAAGGGGTGGCTGGAGGGTATAGTCTTAGAAGACAGGCATATTTCCATTTTCAGAATTCAGGGAGGACTGGGCTCCTTAAAGGCCATGGTGGCTGTACTTCTTACTGTTCTTACCCTTGCTATTTAAATAACATTGCTGGCTGGGCATTGTGGTTCATGTCTGTAATCCCAGTACTTTGGGAGGCTGAGGCAGGCAGATTGCTGAGCCCGGGAGTTCAAGACCAGCCTGGGCAACAAAGTGAGACCCCATCTCTACAAAAAAACAAAAAAATTGATGGTGTGCACCTGTAGTCCCAGCTACATGAGGGGCTGAGGCAGCAGGATCACTCGAGCCCAGAAGGTCGAGGCTGCAGTAAGCCATGTTCAAGCCACTGCACTCCAGCCTAGCTGACAGACTGAGACCTTGTCTCAAAAAAAAAAAAAAAAAAACTATTTTTCCCCATTTTTTACAGTCTCTATCTTAATATTGGGCTGTTTTCTTCTTCTAATGATAAAACAATCCTAAAAACAGAAGGAACCATTGATCGAATTCCTTCTCTGGGTTGGGCTCTGGGCCTGGGTTTTTGCAGTTTCTCTGCTCAGTGAGGCCTGCAGACCAGGATCCAAGGTAAATAGAAACATCCAAATGCTTGGAGCCACAGAATCTGGGCTCCATTGCAAACCTCTAGAGTCTGCATCTGCATTTCAACAAGAGCCCTTCAAATTTGGAGAAGGCCTGCCTTACATCAGACATCTTACTAATTCCTGAGAGAGGCGCAGATACGTTCACTTCCCAGGTAAGCAAATTGAGCCAGTTTCAGTTACGTCGTTGTTCTTGTTCAGTAGAGAAGCTCTGTACCTGTCTCTAAGGTGTTACCTTGGGCTGCTACTCACTCATCTTCCAGTGCATTGCATCCCTTTCCGGGACAAAGCGATCTTCCTAGAGTCCCACTGAGACCAAACCTGCTCACCTGCTTCGTGGTTCCTCATAGCCTGTCCAGCGAAGTTCAGAATCCTAGGTCTGGAAGCCAAGTACCTCCTTATCTGCCCCCACCTTCTCCAGCCTTGTCTCCTTCCAGCTGCCAAAGCGTGGGGATCCTCCCAGCCAGGAGGGTAAATCACCATCCCTCCACGGAACCCTGTACTTCCCTGCACCCCTGCCTTCATTCAAGTTTTCCTTTGGAGGCAGTGGTAACTCCTGAAAGTCTATGTAGGAAAGGCTTGGGGAGAATCATCTGCCTGGGATGGGGATCTGAGGGGTCTTGAAGCTGAGTTGACATGGCCCTTTTGTAGGACAGATCAATTGTCTATCTCAAAGGGTGGGTGAAGGTGGGTCAGCTGATGGAGCTGGGGGATGCTGTCTTATCACTCCCTGGGCAGATCCACTGTGTTAAAACTTGATGGTCCACCAAGTTACAGCCTGGCTACCTCCTTCATGATGCCCATCCTCACTTTCTGGGCTCAGGCTGGGCCCCCCTTTCACTCCATAATGGGCTATACTCATGGTGCATACAACATCCCACCTCACCCTGCAGTTATTTGCTGGGGTCTGAATTCTCTTTCCAGACTCTACCAAAGAGAGGGTAGTATGGTTTGTATATTTGTTCCCTCCTAATCTCATGTTGAAGTTTGATCCCCAGTGTTGGAGGTAGGGCCTCATGAGAGGCATTTGGGTCACAGGGTCTTGGTGCCCTCCCTGCAATATTGAGTGAGTTCTTGCTGGATTAGTGCACTTGGGAACTGATCGTTAAAAAGCCCAGCAACTCCTCCTCACTCCCTTGTCCCTCTCTTGCCATGTGACACACTGGCTCCCTTTCACTTTCTGCCATGAGTAAAAGCTTCTTGAAAGGCCTCACGAGAAGCAGATGCTGGCACAATGCTTCTTGTACAGCCTGCAGAACTGTGAGCTGAATAAACCTCTTTTCTTTATAAATTGCCCGGCCTCAGCTATTCCTTTAGAGCGATGCAAAACAGACCAATACTGAGGGAGTGTCTCCTCTGAGGTTCATCGGGGCACGAGAGCCACGGCTTGTCCTTGGAGGATGACCATGAAGAGTCTTCACTTTAAAATACAATGTATTCATAGACAATTCGATGTCTTATAGGGCCAACCGATCAGGAGACGATTGCTGTTGAAAAGGTGTTTTACTGCACATTGTTCCTAAGAGGAGAGGGCATGCTGTGACATGGGGGCAGCCCATGGAGAAGCCTCAGGGTCTTTCAGGAGGTTGGGGAGGAATGGGCAGGAGAGGGCAAGGCTGAAGTTTGGCTAGTTTGATAATTTCAGCAGACTTTGGGGCATAGGGCTGTCCCAAGTTGTGTGGCAACTGCTCTGGAGTAGACAGTGGTCTGGCATGTGAGAAAGAGTGGGATATAAGAGGTGGTTGAGGTGTGGGCTCTGGGCTCCAGATTGGTTGGCTCACATTGGAAATGCATGCTCTGTGTGAAATTGTTCACTGTCTCCAAGAACTGGCTAAGCCTGGTTGGTGGGGGGGGGGACGGTCAGCTCCTCTTGGATCAGCAAGGCCCCAGATGTCAAAGAATCTGAATAGAGAAAGTAAGCTAGGGGAGGGGGCTCACTCCTGTAATCCCAGGTACTCGGGAGGCAGAGGCAGGAGGATTACATGAGGCCAGGAATTAGAGCCTGGGCAACATGCGAGATCCCATCTATTTAAAATAGAAAAAATTATCCTAGTGTGGTGGTGAGCACCTGTAGTCCCAGCTACATGGGAGGCTGAAGCAAGAGGATCACTCGAGCCCAGAAGGTCGAGGCTGCAGTGAGCTATGATTGCACCGCTGGGTGACAGAGTGAGATTCTGGCATATATATACCTGGGCATGCGGAACCAACATACACTTTCTTCCCAGCCCCACTGATGGGACAAGCGGGCTTTTCTATGGCTAACTATCCCAGATAAGTGCACTGGAGAGAGATGCACCATTTTGTGGAACCACCCTCTATCTCAAGGTGTACATATATATGGAATAGAGAAAATAAGACAAGGTTGATATAGTCCTTGATGTCTAGAGCATCTCTCTTGGCATGATGCTCAGGCTGAGCTGAAGGCCCCTTCAATCAACCTGTGTCTGTTCCTGGCATCTGACTTCCCGGACGGTTCCTGGAGCTGGAGCAGTGGCTTCTGGTGAAGGTGTCACACAAAGACGCACACAGGATGGCAACTTCTCACTCGCCATCCTGCTGGTGCCCTCCTGGGGAGCTCTGGATTGTAACGTGCTTGGGAGCACTGAGGGGAGCTCTGGATTGTAACGTGCTTGGGAGCACTGAGGGGAGCTCCGGACTGTAATGTGCCTGGGAGCACTGAGGGGAGCTC
>NC_045444.1:122477165-122485196 GCF_002776525.5 Piliocolobus tephrosceles
TGGGAGCACTGAGGGGAGCTCAGGACTGTAACGTGCTTGGGAGCACTGAGGGGAGCTCCGGACTGTAACATGCTTGGGAGCACCAACAGGCCCTGGGCCGGTGTGTGTGCGGCGGTTGTAAGTGTGTCCTTTCTCAACATGCAGGTCCGTCGTGATCTAGGGTACAGAGCTTCCCTGGGTGGTCGGGCCCCAGTGGGGTGAGAGGCCTCTCTGTGAGGGGAGGGTCCCAAGGCTCAGGGACAGCATGAGGGCTGCTAACACATTGGAAAAATGTGTATACAGCAGGTCCTTAAATAATGTTTTGTTTAATGTCATTTTATTTTAACACTGATGAGAAACAAAACTGACTCCTGGGCAGGGCCACTGTCTGTGTGGGTTTTCTCTGGGTGTTCCGGTTCCCTCCCACATCCCAAAGCTGAGCAGGTGAGGTGAGCTGGGGTGTCTGAATTGCCCCAGTGTGTGTGTGGGGGTGGGGGTGGGGGTGTGTGGGTGGGTGGGTGTGGGGGTGTGAGCACTCTGCAATGGAACAGCACCCCATCCAGGCCTGGTTCCTGCCCTGCACACTGAGTTGCTGGGGTGGGCTCTGGCCACCCATGACCCTGAACTAGAATAAGCACGTTAGAATATGAATGAATGAATAAATGAATGAATACAAATTATTGTAAAGTAAAAATTCATAAGGCACACCATAGTCATCCAAATGCATGACAATAAATGATGCGGTATGAGAGGGCCTAGCAAGCCTGCCACATTGGTGACTGTTCTGAACTTCGTGGTGGCAGGAGGTGCTCCTGACAAGGTTCGTTTTGCAAACATTTATTCCTTGATCTAACCCACCAGGAGGACAACCACCATCACTTACTGATTCACTAAAAAATGGGCAAATAATTATCTTACTTGTTATTAATCTCTTAAGGATATGCGTAGCTTGCATTTATTTCAACGTTTACTATTAGAACTGTATTGGTCTTTATTTAGAAGTGTGGCAATCTTTTTGTGACCAGAAATATGCTGTAGGAACGTTACTCTTGTTTATATCAATTAACCTTGGGAAAACTGGCTTTGTTATACATCATTTCGCTTAAAGCTGGTTCCCAAAACCTATAGAAGACCTTAAGCGAGGACTCACTGTACCTTTTGGCTTAACTGTTGTTGAAAGGTACTTTCCGAGACCAGGTGCTGTGATAGTCACGATTTCACTGGATTTTCACAAGCGACCCTGAGAGGCAGATAGGGCTTTTGTTGCCAATTCCATTTCGAGGTGAACCTGCAGCTTGGCAAGGTCTGTGCTTCACCCTGTTCCACCGAGAGCAGGTTGGAAGGGAACTGCCATCACCTCCATCTTCACCAGGGTGCTCTCCTCAACACACGGCCTCCACGGAAGGGCAGCGAGGAGCACGACAGCATTGGTTGCAGCGTTCTGTGTTTCAGTGCAAGACACCCTGTGGCTCCAAAAGTACATAATTCTGCAGGGGCTTTGGCAAGGGTAACAGGGGGATGAGGTCAAAGCACCTTTTGCCAAACAGTCTGCGAAGGGCACAGCGGCAAAGATGCTGCAGGCAGCGCGGGGTGTGGGCCAAGGCAAAGAGGGACTGGTAGAATGGCTTGTGCATCTGGAAGGGAAGGCAAGTGGATTAGAAATCTGGGCACGTGGAACCAACATACGTTTTCTTCCTAGCTAGACCACGGATGGGACAAGCGGGCTTTTCTATGGCTAACTGACCCCTGATAAGCGCACCAGAGAGAGACGCACCACTTTGTGGGAACCACCTTCTACCCAGGGGCTCGTGTGCTCTCCCACAGCACAGTTCCTGCCAAGGGAGAGGGGATTCTGACTGAGGTGACTTCAGATGCTCCAGGTGGTCTCCCCGAATTCCATTTTGCTCTATTCTCTTTGCACAGCAGCCCTGCAGTTCCGGGGTGGCCCTGTTCATCTCCCCCAGTCATGACCTGCTCTTCCCTTTTGCCAGGGAGGGGCTCAGGAGCGAGTGCATGGCATTGGTCTGGTCGTCAGTCATGCACACATGACTCAAGTCAGTGAAACAGAAAAAACACACACAACTCTTCTCACTCTCTCTCTCTCTCTCTTTTTTTTTTTTTGAGATGAAGTCTAGCTCTGTCGCCCAGGCTGGAGTGCAGTGGCGCGATCTCGGCTCACCGCACCCTCCGCCTCTTGGGCTCAAGCAATTCTCCTGCCTTAGCCTCCTGAGTAACTGGGATTACAGGCGCCTGCCACCATGCCCAGGTAATTTTTGTATTTTTAGTAGACAGGGTTTCATCATGTTGGCCAGGCTGGTCTTGAACTCCTGACCTCAAGTGATCTGCCTGCCTTGGCCTCTGAAAGTGCTAGGATTACAGGCATGAGCCACCGCACCTGGCCTGTTCTCCCTCTCTTTTAATGGGCAGTCACCTGGGGACTTTGTTGTGGATAGATGTAATGCCCACTGCTTCCTTGGTCATATCTTGAGCAGCTGGAGCATGAAGCTGATTCACAGGGCCGGAGCAGTATGTCCTGACATGGAGCTAGGCCCGTGGATTCAGGCAGCTCTGGCCTTTCTTTGGACACTGGTTAAGAGAACCCTGGCGTTTTTCAGGCCAGCATGGGGCTCTGTGCTCCTTGAAGCCATGACACTGCAACTACTATAACAAGCTCCTGGCTGTGTGATTATGGAGCCTCCAGAAAAAAACCAGAAATTGTGCAAATACACTCTCATTTCCCATTCTTCCTTTTTCAGATGTATTACACTTAGCTGAATATCAGTGCAAAACTCCCCATGCAAAGAAGCAAAAACAGACACAAGTTTTGTACTAAAGGCAGGCGGAAAGGCAGCTCTCTTGCCTGGAATGCTTCCTCAGGAATCACTTCCTTCCAGGACTCTGACACACAGAGCTGAGGGTAGGAGTTGAAAAGCACCTCGACGACTGCGGGGACCGATACGCAGGTCTTCAGCACCTGGTGGGAAGGGGTGAAAGACGCAGCGTAGGCTGACTGGGTTCCGAGTCTCAGTGGGGCAGGGGTGAGTGGGGTGTGCGGGGAAGCTCTCCCTAGCTGTGTGACCTCCCTGTGCCCAAGTCACACAGGAAACAGCAACAGAGCAGTACCACAGGGTTGCTGCAGAGATCACCTGAGTTAGTGCACACAAAGACACAAGGCAACCGCTCTGCAGGGGCGCCGTTCTTCCCGTGATGATGGCCGCCCATCCGAAGTCTGGGCCAAGTGCTTAAGCATCCAGGTTCCCGGGGGCTATGCTGATGGCTTGATAGGCCTTCTTGGCCCCCCAGAGAGCTGCTCAGAGAAAAGGAATGGAGTTCTGCTAGGAGGAAGTGTGGCCCGAGGATGGTGTTCCCAATTTCTTACCTCAGTTTTCACATGTGTCAGGAAATTGAGAATTGGGGGAGAGGAATCGTTTTGCTGTTGAGTTTCCTCTTGACTTGGCATTTCCATTTTATTTTCACAGTCCCCACTGGCAAAGATTCCTATTTCCTTACTCGCAAATTTATAATTCAAGTCCATTAGCTTCACCATAAAGATGGGAACACTATTTGCTTTTAAAAAATAAACTTTTTTTTTTTTGTTATGGAGAAGTTTGAACCTTCATACACAAAAGTAGCACCAACAGTATGATAAACCCATGTACCACCCCTCCCATCAACCCATGGTTAATCCTGCCCCATCCACTTCCCCTAAGATTAAAGCAAATTCCATGCATCCTATAATTTTATCTGTATTTCAGTGCATCTTTTATATGACCCTTTGAAGAAACAAAGAGAATATGATAGCACCCGAGAAATTAACAATAGTTTTGTAATATCATGTCATATACAGTGTTTAAATTCACAGATTTCTCTTAAATGCCATTATATTAACAAAATAATTTGTTGGTTTGAATAATCATTCTAGTTAAGGCCGACATAGTGAGACTGGTTGCTGTGATGTATTTTTAGATTTTTTTTTTTTGTTTCATGTGACTTAATTGTGGTGGGAACTGGGTTATTTGTAGCGTTTCTCACTGTGGGGCTTTTGCTGATTACATTCCTGTGGGGTTTGTGGACATGCTGCTCTTCCTCTGTTTTCTGTAAATTAGTAGCTGGATTTAGAAGCTGGACCAAATTCAGTTGCCGGGCGCAGTGGCTCGCGCCTGTAATACCAGCACTTTGGGAGGCTGAGGCAGGTGGATCACCTGACATCGGGGGTTGAAGACCAGCCTGACCAACACGGAGAAACCCCGTCTCTACTTAAAATACAAACATTAGCCAGACCTGGTGGCACATGCCTGTAATCCCAGCTATGCGGGAGGCTGAGGCAGGAGAATCACTTGAACCCGGGAGGCGGAGGTTGCAGTGAGCCGAGATTGTGCCACTGCACTCCAGCCTGGGCAACAAGAGTGAAACTCAGTCTCAAAAAAAAAAAAAAAAAAAAAAAAAGAGGCTGGACCAGATTCAGATTAGATTTCGGAGAGGTGCAGGGCAATTTCATAGCTCTCTCTTTTTGAGGTCTAAGATTTGCCAAGTGTTGTATAATTTGTTCTTTCTACTTCTTGGTTGAGAAACCTGAAGTTATGCAACTTTGCTAAGACCAGCTGCCATATATCTGCAACAATGACTTGAACCACTACCGGGGCCTGCCCTGCATCATGTCTGCTGGGGTTCTATGGACACAGAGTCAAACAGAAGAAAGTATTGAAGTCACTCATACTGGCTGCTCACTTCATAGCTTGGCTCCCTTCTCCACAGCTCCAGACCTAAAACCCCTTTAAAATACAAATATGACAAACTAAAAAAAAAAAAAATTCATATTCCTTTGGTCAGAGATAACTACTATTAACATTTTGTGTAAGCTAATGTTTTGTGTGTTTACACAGAAAATTAATATATATGACAACAATGGGTGAATGCTTTGCATATGATTTTGAAATCTGATTTTTTTCCATGCAGAATAGATTGTGAATCTATTTACAATCAATTATTCTTTTTTGTGTGTTTGTTTTGGATGGAGTCTTGCTCTATCACCCAGGCTGGAGTACAGTGGTGTGATCTTGACTTACTGCAACCTCTGCCTCCCAGTTCAAGCTATTCTCCTGCCTCAGCCTCCCAAGTGACTGGGACTACAAGCAGGTGCCACCACACCCGGCTGATTTTTGAATTTTTATTAGAGACAGGGTTTCACCATGTTGGCCAAGCTGGTCTCCAACTGCTGACCTCGTGATCCGCCCACCTCAGCCTCCCAAAGTGCTGGGATTACAGGCGTGAGCCACTGCGCCTGGCCCAATACGGACTATTTACTTTTGTTTTGTTTGTTTGACCCTTTGTTTTTCTTCCTTTGTGAATTGCTCAATTATGTCTTTTGCTCATTTTTCTATTGGTGTGTTCACTTCTTCACTGATTTGTAAGTACATTTTATTTATTAGGGCTATTTTCAGGTAGATAATACTTTTGTCTATGATGATTTTTTTCCTCCTCAATATTAATATTTCTCTTATTACACTGGCTAGAGCTTTTGAGTTCAATGCTAAATAACAACATTAATAGCATGCATAATTATCTTATTCCTAACTTTAATAGGATTGTCTCTAATGTTTCACCATAAATATAACCTTGAATATTAGTTTCAAATAGATACTCTGTTCTAAGTGAAGAAAATATCTTTCTATTCCTAGGTTACTACAAAGTTTAAGATGTAATTTCATGTTTTGCCTTTTTCTTTTTTTTTTTTTTTTGAGACGGAGTCTCGCTCTGTCGCCCAGGCTGGAGTGTAGTGGCCGGATCTCAGCTCACTGCAAGCTCTGCCTCCCGGGTTTATGCCATTCTCCTGCCTCAGCCTCCCGAGTAAGCTGGGACTACAGGCGCCTGCCACCTTGCCCGACTAGTTTTTTGTATTTTTTAGTAGAGACGGGGTTTCACCATGTTAGCCAGGATGGTCTCGATCTCCTGACCTCGTGATCTGTCCGTCTCGGCCTCCCAAAGTGCTGGGATTATAGGCTTGAGCCACCGCGCCCGGCCATGTTTTGCCTTTTTCTAACCAAGTTAATAGAAAAAGATTTTCCAGGCCGGATGTGGTGGCTCATGCCTGTAATCCCAGCACTTTGAGAGGCTGAGGTGAGTGGATCACCTGAGGTCAGGAGTTCAAGACCAGCCTGACCAACACGATGAAACCCCTTCTCTACTAAAAATACAAAAATTAGCCAGGCATGGGGGTGCACGTTTGTAATCCCAGCTACTTGGGAGGCTAAGGCAGGAGAACTGCTTGAACCCTGGAGGTGGAGGTTGCAGTGAGCTGAGATCATGCCACTGCACTCCAGTCTGGGTGACAGAGTGAGACTGTCTCAAAAAAAAAAAAAAAAAGAAAAAGATTTTCCAATACTGACCCATTTTTGCCTTCATAAAACAGGCCCTATTTGGCTATTCTTCTATATTTAATGCACATATTATATATAAAAAATATAATTATGATATCACTATATATCAGAGAGAGATTATGTATACTAGATCAGGCTAGATCTTCACTATAATATCTATGAATAAGCCCCCTTTTCTCACTTGAAATAGTATAGTATATATAATACAGTGCCAGACTCAATTTACTAAGATTTTTAAATCTCTTTTAATAAATAAACTTGGTTTACAGTTTTATTTTTTGAGCTATTTTTGTCAGGTTTTAACATCATGTTATGTTAACTTAGTAAAACTATCTGAGAAAATTTGTTTTTTTTTTAATACTTGGGAAGATTTTAAAAAGCAGACCATTATTGGAATTAGGAAGGCACAGTAGATCTTGCATTTGACATTGTCTATGCCTGGCATTTAGTTGCAGGTCATAATTTGATATTTTTCATTTCTTTCATGTTTACTGGCACATTTTATTTTGATTTCTTCTTGAGTCCATTTTGTTAATCTATAATTTTCCTGGAAAATAATCTTTATTTTAAAGAAATTTAGCATTGCATAGGTACCAGTCAAGGTCCAGTAGAAAAGAGATGGAGAGGCCGGGCGCGGTGGCTCACTCCTGTAATTCCAGCACTTTGGGAGGCCGAGGTGGGTGGATCACCTGAGGTCAGGAGTTTGAGACTAGCCTGGCCAACATAGTGAAGCCCTGTCTCTACTAAAAATACAACAAAATTAGCTGGGCATAGTGGTGCACATCTGTAGTCCCAGCTACTCAGGAGGCTGAGGCAGGATAATTGCTTCAACCCAGGAGGCAGAGGTTGCAGTGAGCTGAGATCCGGCCACTGCACTCCAGCCTGGGCGACAGAGCAAGACTCCGTCTAAAAAAAAAAAAAAAAAAAAAAACAGATGGCGAGTTCAATATGGGATCATTCCAGAAGTGTTTATTGATACAGGAACTATTTAACCAGACGTGGGTACAAGGAAACTGACAAGGGTCAGGGTGGTAATGTGGGGTTGGTGGCAGAGGTGTTACCATCCTGGGCTGAAGGGCCAGTCAGGTGAGCTGTCTTAGCAGAAGCAGCAATCTTTGCTTGGGGTTACACAGCTAGCCTGAGGCAAAGAGCCAGCCCAGAGAATGCATGTTCTGCCCTCACTCTCCTTTCCTCCCTCCTGCTGCCAGGACACCCCACTGGCTAAACCCAGCTGGAAGGCAGAGGGCCGAGAGCTGTAGAATGAGGTCCATACAGATCCATAAAGGTGGAAGCAAGAGATCTTCACTGTGTCGATGAATAAGCACCCTTTTCTCATTTGAAAGTCACTGTAATTGTGTTTTCAATGTTTTCCTGTTTAGTTTTGCTGGAGGTTTTTCCATTTTGCACCTTTTTTCAAGAAATCAGCTATGGGATTTTGTTGATCAGTTCTCTTTTAAAATATTCTAACCCATTAATTTTTGCCTTTATCATAATTAATTCCTTTCTCCTATCTCCTTAGGTATGTTTTGTTTCTCTTTCATGCTCCTTGGATTGACTGCACAGTCATTTTCATAACGTTTTTTTCCTAGAGTCATAATAAAAGCAACTTTTAAAATGGTATAAATTTCCCTTTGAACGTTGGTAGGGTCATAGCCAAGAGTTTTGAGGCAGTGTT
>NC_045444.1:122485296-122587079 GCF_002776525.5 Piliocolobus tephrosceles
TCCCTCCTTCCCTCCTTCCTTCCTTCCTTCCTTCCTTCCTTCCTTCCTTCCTTCCTTCCTTATTTTGGGACAGGGTCTTGCTCTGTCACCTATGCTGCAGTGCAATGGTGTGATCATGGCTCACTACAGCCTTGAGCTCCTGGACTCAAGCAATCCTCCCACCTCAGCCTCCTGAGTAGCTGGGACTACAGGCGCATGCCACTATGCCAGGCTAATTTTTTAAAATTTTTTTGTAGAGACAAGGTCTCACTATGTTGCCCAGGCTGGGCTCAAGTGATCTTCCCACTGTAGCCTCCCAAAGTGCCGAGATTATAGCTGTGAGCCACTACACCCAGCTCATCTTTCTTAATAGTCTGCAATTAAATAACTGTTGAGGCAGTAGTTATTTGGGAGTGTGCTATAACATTTTCAAATGGTTATGTTATTTTTTAAAATTAACAAACTTTTTACTATTAGTTTTCTGGTATATTGCAATATGGCTGTAGACAATGTCTGTTTCGGCATTAGCAGAAGTCGCATTTCATTTCTTTCAAAATATGTTTGTCACATTTATGATTTGGAGCTACTGCACTTCATTTTTTTTTTTTTTCTTGGCTCACTTGGTCTGTGATAGACAGATATGAATTAAGAATCACCTAAATTATTTTTCAGTCAATTTCTCTATTTTAACACAATCTTCTTTGGCACATAAAGTTTATAATGGTTATCTTTTCACCATGGACTATATCCTTGGTCAATATCAAATGAATATTTTTTCCCCTCTCATTTTGTGTATTTCCCTGGAATTCTATTTGCATATTGATATAAAAATACATTTGTTTGGGCTTGTTTTTGCCAGAATTATCTATCTCTGCTCACTCTTTTTTTTTTTTTTTTGAGATGGAGTCTCATTCTTTTGCTCAGGCTTGAGTGCAGTGGTGCAATCTCAGCTCACTGCAAGCTCCGCCTCCCGGGTTCACGCCATTCTCCTGCCTCAGCCTCCCAAGTAGCTGGGACTGCAGGCGCCCACCACCACACCCAGATAATTTTTTGTATTTTTAGTAGAGACGGGGTTTCACTGTGTTAGCCAGGATGGTCTCGATCTCCTGACCTCGTAATCCACCCGCCTTGGCCTCCCAAAGTGCTGGGATTACAGGTGTAAGCCACCGTGCCTGGCCCTCTGCTCATTCTTTAATTTTTTTTTGAAACAGAGTCTCGCTCTGTCACCCTGGCTGGCATGCAATGGCGAGATCTCGGCTCACGGCAACCTCCGTCTCCTGGGTTCAAGCGATTCTCCCGCCTCAGCCTCCTGAGTAGTTGGGATTACAGGGACCCACCATCATGCCCGGCTAATTTTTGTATTTTTGTAGAGACGGGGTTTCACCATGTTGGCCAGGCTGGTCTTGAACTCCTGACCTCAGGTGATCCACCCGCCTCAGCCTCCCAAAGCGCTGGGATTACAGGCGTGAGCCACCACACCTGGCCTCATTTTTAAATTTTAACCTTTTGTTTCAGTTTGTTTGAAATGTGTTTGCGAGTCTGTGTTGGTAAAAGGGTAGTTTAAGCGATTTTCATTTATTGTTATAAATCAAGTATTGGTCTCACTCCAGTCTCACTTTATTCTTTTTGTTTTTTTCTGCTTCTTGTTTCCTTTGTTTTCTGGTTCTGTTGTACAGGTATGTATTTTCTTTGGATTCATCTTCCATATTTTGGAAGTATGCACTGTCTTTAAAATGCTATTAGTTACCTTTAAAATAAAAAAATATTAACCTAGGCCTGGTGCAGTGGCTCACACCTGTAATCCCAACACTTTGGGAGGCCGAGGCGGGCGGATCACGTGGTCAAGAGATGGAGACCATCCTGGCCAACATGGTGAAACCCCATCTCTACTAAAAATACAAAAATTGTGGCTCAAGCCTGTAATCCCAGCACTTTGGGAGGCCGAGACGGGCGGATCACAAGGTCAGGCGATCGAGACCATCCTGGCTAACACGGTGAAACCCCGTCTCTACTAAAAAATACAAAAAAGTAGCCGGGTGAGGTGGCGGGCGCCTGTAGTCCCAGCTATTCAGGAGGCTGAGGCAGGAGAATGGCATAAACCCGGGAGGCGGAGCTTGCAGTGAGCTGAGATCGGGCCACTGCACTCCAGCCTGGGCGACAGAGCGAGACTCCATCTCAAAAAAAAAACCAAAAAAACAAAAAAACAAAAATTAGCTGGGTGTGGTGGCACACACCTGTAGTACCAGCTACTCGGAAGGCTGAGGCAAGAGAATTGCTTGAACCTGGGAGGCAGAGGTTGCAGTGAGCTGAGATCATGCCACTGCACTCCAGCCTGGGTGACAGAGTGAGACTCTAAGAAAAAAAAAAAAATCTCTCTCTCTCTCTCTGGATATTCCATCACCCTTTCTCTCACATTTCTCTCTTAACCAGTTCTTCTCCCTTCCTTCCTTTTTTTTTTTTTTTTGACAGAGTCTCGCTCTGTCACCCCGGCTGGAGTGCAGTGGCCGGATCTCAGCTCACTGCAAGCTCCGCCCCCCGGGTTTACGCCATTCTCCTGCCTCAGCCTTCGGAGTAGCTGGGACTACAGGCGCCTGCCACCTCGCCCGGCTAGTTTTTTGTATTTTTTAGTAGAGACGTGGTTTCACCGGGTTAGCCAGGATGGTCTCGATCTCCTGACCTCGTGATCCGCCCGTCTCGGCCTCCCAAAGTGCTGAGATTACAGGCTTGAGCCACCGCGCCCGGCCTCCCTTCCTTTCTTAATAATACTGGAGTTTGGGTTCAGTTTGTGATTATTACATGATCATATTTTATATTACGTATCTCCTTCAGTAACCATTTTGGTATTTGCATTTAGTTTTACAACTCGCTTCCCAATTATTTGTCACTATTCTAGCTTGGTTGTGTGCTCACCACCTGTCCTTTAAGTCATCCCTTCTGTAGGTATTTGCCGAGCTCCTACTAGAAGACAGGGATTGTGTTTTGTCTGCGTGTTATGATGGCCAGCTCCACCTTCACAGAGCTTTATGGTCCCAAACATAACAACAACAATGCAGGTGCTGTGGTCATATGAGGGGGAGTTCAGGGGAAGATTTCTGGATGAAGTGACATCCAAGTTGAGACCTGGCCGTGGAGCAGGAGTCGGGGGTGGGGGGAAGGCATGGAGAGTTCTGGGGACAAGAGTGTTCTAGGCAGAGAAAACATATTACGCCAGGTTTGGGAGGTGAGAAGGAGCAAATAATGTCGGCTGGGGAATTAGTGTGACATGGGGAGTGCTGGGCAATGAAACAGGAGAGCAAAGCAGGGAAGACCATGGAGTCCATTATCTGCCTGAGAAGGAGGCTGACACAGGGAGCACTTGCCGGGTACGAGTGGAGGAGCAGCCAGGTCTGATTTTAATTTTAGAGATATCACCAAGGCTGGGTGTGGTGGCTCAGGCCTGTAATCCCAGCACTTTGGGAAGCCAAGGCAGGCAGATTACTTGAGTCCAGGAGCTTGAGACCAGTCTTGGCAACATGGAGAAATCCTATTTCTACAAAAAATATAAAAAATTAGCTGGTCCTGATGGTGTGCACCTGTAGTCCCAGCTACCCAGGAGGCTGAGGTGGGAGGATTGCTTGAGCCTAGAAGGTCGAGGCTGCAGTGAGCTATGATTGCACTGCTGCACTCCAGCCTGGGCAACAGAGTGAGGCCCTGTCTCAAAAACCAAACCAACCAAACCAACCAACCAACCAACCAACCAACCAACCAAGGAAATATCACCAAGGCTGAATCTGGGGAAGAGTTTAGAGGAGACAGAGAGCCCAGTGAAGAAGATGTGTCCATCTAGGGGAGAGACGGTGGTGGCCTCACCTCGGGTGGTGGCCATCAGGAGGGTAGGAGATTTTGAGAGATATTTAAGGGGCAGAGTGGGGAGAATCTGGGGATTGATTTCCCCATTCCTGAGCTCTTCTTTAGTGTTATCTCTTTGTCAGCTGCAGTACATCCACCTGAATGGGCCATTAGCCCCAGCCACTCTCCCACACTGTCCTTACCAAGGGCACCAATGCTGCTCTTGGCCCAGGCTCTGCCTTGCCAGTGGTCCATACTCTGCCTCACTTTACTGGCTGTGTCAGCCATGCCTGACATGTTGACGATGTCTTCTACCTCAATGCAGCCTTCACTTGGCTTCGAGGAAGGTGTGCTCTCATTCTTTCCACCTTGCTGGTCGCTCCTCTTCAGTTTCCTTAGCTGCTGTCTCATCTCCATCCTTCAGATATTGGACTGTCTCTGCATTCAGGCCTGTTCCTTTTTTCCATTTACTCTCACTTGCTGGTGATCTTGTCTAGTTTCCTGGCTTTAAATACCATCCTTTTTCACTGACCCTCAAAGGTATATCTCCAGGTTGGCCAAATCTCTCCCTCTCAAAGTTGGGCTTGAATACCCAGCTGCTTACATTGTAGCTCCACCTGACTGTATCTCACACTCAACATACCAAAAACTGAACTCCCTGCTTCACCAGGTCCCAACCTGCTGTGCTACCCATAACCTGCCCCATTCCCAGTTGACAGCAAACTCATTCTTGCAGTCTCTTGGGCTGGAATCAGAGTCATCCATTGCTCCTATTTCTCCTATACTCCACATGGAATCTGTTAAAAAAAATCCTGTTGGCTCTACGTCCAAAATATATCCAGGGTCAGACTGCCTTCCTTGGTCACACCACCATCATCCCTCATGTGAACCACAGCAACACCCTCCTAACTCATCTTTCCATGTCTGTTCTCCTCCTTCTCAAGTATCTGCTTAACATGGTGCTGAGGGGAAGATCTTTACGAAATATTGTTGGATTACGTCACTCCTCTGCTTAAATCCCTCCAATGGCCAAAGTCATTACAATGTCCTGTAGACCCCACACAACCTGTGCCCTCTCCCCTACCCCCCCAATCTCATCTCCTACTCCCATCCCACTAGCTCCTTCCACCTCTGGCCACATTGGTCCCCTGTGGTTCTGTGTGCAGGGCCGGCCCACTCCAGCCTTAGGCTACAGATGGCTGGTCCTCTGATGGACTGCTCTTCCCCAGACATCCGCACAGTGGGTTCCTTACGTCTCTCAAGTCTTTGTTCAGCAGTCACTGACCCTAACTGCCCAACTTAAAATTGCAACTGCCTTCCACCCTTTTAATTTCTCTATAGTCCTTATCACCTTTTTGGTCTGCTGATCATGCTCAGTGTTTAATGCCTGTCTTCCCCATTAGAATGTAAGCTCCACATAGCAGGAATACTTCTTTCCCTTATCAGTTCACTCACTTATCCCATGTGCCTAGTATGTTGCTGGGACATGACTGGTGCTCAGTAAATACTTGCTGATAAATAATTGAAGCATTTTTTTCTTTTTCAGAAAATGCATTAGAAAGGCATGTTTTATGAACGCTTGATATCTAAAAGTGTCTTTTGTCATCAAAATGAAACTATCTTCACTGAGTCTAAAATTGTAGTGTCCAAACTTTTCCTTTCAAAATCTATAGATGATATTTCATTGTCCTATGTTACTATTACAGTAGAAATATCTGACTCCAGCCTGGTTTCTATTCCTTTATGAATAGCCTGTTTTCTGCTTAAATACTTTGCCAGATTTTTCCATGTCTTTTTAGAACATTTTTGTTAGAACATATATAGGTATGTGCCTCCCGTCACTGATTTGCAGAGAACACCCTTTTGATTGCCAACCAAAAGTTAAGACTTTCAGTGCAGCTAAGTTTTCTTCTATTATATCTTTGGTTATTATTTCTGATCCATTTGTCCTAGGCTTTTCTGCAGTAACATCACTTATCTGTGGGTTGGCTCTCTACTCTATCTTTTATTACCATCACTTTCTCTTTTAGTTTCTCTCTCTCTCTCTCTCTTTTTTTTCACTTAAGAAGAGTTTTTAACATTAGTCTTTCATTATAGTGAACATTGAGGTTGACTTTCCAACAATTCAGATGATGAGTTTAATCCAATCATGGTAATCCAATCTCCTTTGCCAGTTATTGGTTCAGAGAAGGGCAGGTTTAAGCCAACTGATAACACTTCCTCAGGGTTTCTAGAAAAAAGGAACAACTGGATATGAACAAGGAAATGGGCCCATTGTTGCTGGAAGCCATCTTGTGGCCATGAGGGAGCCATTCTGAGGACAAAGCTGACTCACTGAGGATGGCAGAGCAGAGAGTTGGAAAGCACCAGGTTCTTTGAGGACATCATCCAGACACTGAAACAACCAATTCTGAAGCCTGCTACTTCTGCACTTACTGATATGCGAGATAAAAAGATACATTTTCTTATTTAAACCTGTTTGAATTGGGTTTTCTGCTACTTGTGATTTAAACCACCTGTATCAGAGTCCAATCAGGCAAAGGAAACCAATCCAGGTATTTCAATCAGAAACAACTTTACACATGGAATTGATTATATAGGTAATCAAACTGCTGAGATTCCCACAAGGGGAAGGTGAAGTAGCCCAGAGATTAGCAAAATAGAAAGCTGTCATTACTCTTAGAGTTGGTGGGACAGTGGGATGAGGTAGCCTAATCAGAGTCCAGAGAGCAGGGCCATCTGCTGGAACCAAGTTGAGTCAGGGGCTACCCACTGGGGACTGGGGCCATGAAGGGAGGGGCTTCTGGTGGGTGTTGGTGTCACAGAGAAGATGCAGGTGCTGCTGGCGAAGCTACACAAGACAGAGACAGAAGAGGAGAACCACCCTGGCTTCTTTCTTCCTCCACACTCCAGTTTCCCATGGTGTCTCCCATTGGCTGAGTCCAACTAGAAGCCAGCTGATGGGGGCTCTGAGGGCAGTTTGAGGGGGCTTTCCCTTTCCCCCTGTCCCCCAGGATGCAGAGCAGGACCCAGGAACAGCAGGAAAAAGGGTCTGAGGGCACAAGGGTCAATGGCCCAGCACCCATGGATTTGATTCTTTCTTTATGAATCAACTCTGCCTTTTCCCTCTTTAGTGTATAATTCAATCTGTGCTGTTCGTTTCTTGGTATACTATCTCCTCCATCTTCCTTTTCATGTCACTCTATTGAGTTTTCATCTTAACTAGTACTGTTTCGACGGATCCCAGAGGCTATGTCTTCTTGTACTCCATAGAGGATGGCGTATACTTTCTGAGATTTTCTTGGATCTCCTTTCTGTTTTCTGGATGCTGTTCTATTTTTCTTTGTTTGTCCTCTTTTCCCCCATGAATCCATTCCTTTTTCTCCTTATTAGTCTTTGATTAAGGGGAGAACCAGATGCAAATTTTGCCAACATGCAGGGGAAGTCTGTGGTCCTGCTCTGTGCCCACCCGGGAGACTGTGGAGGGACAGCGTGCAGGGAGGGGGACGAGGGCCTGGTCCAGCCCCGTTCCCAGTTGGATGGTTAGCTTGGTGGACTTGAGCTTTGGCCTGGAGGCTTCCTCCTGCTACCCTCTTCCTGCAGTTGGCAGCTTGCTCTGAAACCGGGATTCCTGCGATTTTCACCTCTGCACTCTACACTGGCTTCACAGGCGTCCCCCACTGCCTGGCTGACCTTTTTTTTTTTTTTTTGGTAACGTCTGCCTGACAGCCTGGACACTTACGGCCGTGCAGCAGAAGGACATTGGGTCTGGGTCTTCCTAGACTCAGACATGAGGTTGCCTTATTGTTGCTGTGGATTTCCTCTCTCTCTTTCTCTCCCTTTCTTCCTTCCTTCCTCTAATCTGTGCCTTCAAAGCTATTTTTTAGAGGACAGGAGCTGCTCTTTCTAGACTGGGCATCATACTGACATTGTAAGAGCTATTATCGGTGGTCCCCTCCCCACGCCCAATTATTTTTGTTCTCATCCATTACTGTCACTGAGTCAGGCTTAGCAAGCTTTAGGGAAAGAGAGAGACGGAGCATGAACACAGAGACACGGAGAGACCAAGCCGCAGAGGGAATGCCTGGCAGGTGGCCTGAGGCCGGCACAGTCTTCCCAGTCCATCTCGCCAGCCCTGTCCCTCTCTGCGCCCCACACATGTTGGTATTTCCGGCTATCGTGAGCCCCACTAACATGCCATTTCCTTGTGCACGGCAGTCTCTGATTTCAATTATCCCCTTCTGTGTTGGGAAAAAAATCACGCCATTAAGAAGGCCTCACGCTGGACCCCTCGGGATGCAGTCTGCTGCTATTTATCTGGTACCCTAGGCGATGCTCAGGTCTCGCTCATCGCAACCCTCCAGTGACCCTCCCACTGGCCCTGTCACTTCTCTGCAAAATGTTAAATGGCTCCCAGGGACTGCAGGCAGGTAACCCAGACATGCCCCACCCTGGGAAGAGCTGCCCTCCCTTAGAGCAAAAGCACCGCCTCCTCCCGCCCCTCCCCCACCGGGTCACAGACTGTGACAGAGTCTTATTGCCTGTCTCTGGGAATTCATTTTCTGTCTCTCCTCTGTTCCACCTCTCTGGGGCTCCCTGCCCCTCCCCGTCCTCTGCATCGTGCCCCCTCATGTTTGCCAGGCAGCTGGCTGCCTTCATTATTTTTACGCCAACACAGTTTAAAAATCTCCGCTGCCTCCTTGCTGTCTGCGGAGAGGCGGCTGCCACATTACTCTGACATGCTGATGTCATTAGTATCCACGCGCACTCTCTTCAGCTAATGAGGCGGCAGAAAGAAAATTAAGGGGGAAAATCACACAGGCACATTGCTTTATATGTAGATGGAGAAATAAAACAAGAGCAAGAAAAACACAGGCGCCCTACTTATGATCTCTCCTCCCTCCTCCCGCTGGGGACTGGGTGCACTCGGCTCTGGGAAAATGGGAGCGGAAGCCCTGGTTTTTGACTACTGCTACCTCAGAAACTCCCACTAAAAATCCTGTGGAATCGGGATAAGTGAAGTCTCTACCTGATTCTGTAATTAGGTAAAAAGAAAACATGAAAACTTTAGGTCTCCATTTGCAGTATGGTTAGTGCTCAGAAGCTGAGACAAGACCAGAGATTTGCAGATGTTTCTAGAATCTGCTTTTTTTTTTTTTTTTTTTTTTTTTAAAGACAAGGTCTTGCTCTGTCGTCCAGGCTGGAGTGTAGTGTCGCGATCTTGGCCCACTGCAGCTTCCACCTCCTGAGTTTAGGTAATCCTCCTGCCTCAGCTTCCTGAGTAACTGGGACTACAGGTGCATGCCACCATGCCCAGGTAATTTATTTTTAATTTTTTGTAGAGATGGGGTCTCACTATGTTGTCTAGGCTGGTCTCAAACTCCTGGGCTCAGGTTATCCTTGTGCCTCCCAAAGTGCTGGGATTATAGGCACGAGCCACTGCCTCTGGCCTAGAGTCTGTTATTCTTGCATCAACCTCCATCCCCCTTCAAGCTATGTGAATCCTTCACCTGGACCGCCACCACCCCCTACCTTGTGTGTTCTCTACGTTGAGCTTAGAAATTCCAAAACACTGATTTGATGATGTCATCTCCTTCCTTGAAAATTATGTAATCAACTCCTAATATTCCCAAGTCAGAGGCCCAGGCCCTTAAGGCCCCACTTGGCTGCCTAGTCTCAACTGGTGCCCCTAGCTGTTTCCTCTCCAGCGACTGGGTCATTTTTCCGACTGCACAGGACAACCGTGCCTGTCCTGCTCCAGGACATTTGCTCAGGATGTTTGTCTAGAATGTTTGTCCCCTGCTTCACACAGCTGAGCCTTCAGCCTTCAGATCTCGGCTCACTCATCACACACTTGAGGGAGCTTTGGACCCTGCCCCCCCAGCCAGGTGAAACCCCTGTTCTGTGCTTTGCAGCACTTCTCACCACAGCAACTTCACCTTGGTGTGTGCACTTGGCTGATCCACGTGACAAGCAGCCTCACCAGGGTGGGAAATACGCATGCTCCTGCTCCTCCCTGTGACTCCAGTACCAAGCACCCAAGTTCCCCCAAAATGTTTGTGGAATGAATACATAAGTACTAAAGGGATGCCCGTGGGAAGCACAGCCAATGCCTACATGACTTAGGGGAAACTGTTCATTACTGGTGTTGTCCCTGCATGTCCCCGGCTGGTGGACAAGTTTGAGTCTGAAGTATTATTAGGATTTCATTTTTACACAGGGGAAAGTGGAAATGCAGTCCCTCTCAACCACAAGTCATGCAGTTTCTGCATCTATGAGTTTCTCGTATCTGGGAAAACCGTGCGGGTCATCAGACCCGGAACGCAATCCAGAAGTCTCACCCTGAGAAAACCACCTTTGTGATCATGGCATCTGCTCCGCCAGGTGGGAGCCTGAACTCTTTACAGCCACCTGCAGGTGCGTTTCCCCGGGCTGCTGCTGGCCTCTGCACCACAGGAAACAGAAGGGCCTTTGGGAAATAGCACAAAATAGGAGACAGGGTAGGAGTGGCTGGAATGTGCTGGCTACGCATGCTGACTGCGAATGAAAAGTGTTCATGGACGGGCGTCAGGTGACATCCAGGGACAAATAGAGCTGGCCGTGTAAACTGAACGGTGAATCAAGGAGGTTCCCAAATGAACACCTGTGAAGGAGGCAGGAGAGGGCAGGGGTGTGAGCCCTGGCTGGGTGCTGCTACCATCAGCCCTGTGTCCCATCTTGGAGCGGGGCTGGACTTACACCTTCCCACACTCTTTGATGCTCCATCATTTTCTGGGGTCGAGCGAGAAATATTCGCTTCAAAGAGGTGAGAAGAGCAAAGTAGTGCTTCCTTGGAAAAAGATCCCATGGGACTTCATGACTGTTTCACAAATTCGTCTTCCAGGTAAGGAGAGGCTGAAGGAAAGAGGCCCCGGAGCACAGCCTTTTATCCAGACCAAGCATCCAGCCCACAGAGTCACCTGTGGCAGGTGTCAAACAAATTCAGGTCCACATCTGTGTGTGCTTCTCTGCCTTCCTGCCTGCTGCCCAACAGGCCCAGCCCCAGCCCGTCCTGACACCTTCCAGAATCCAAACCTGCCAGAATCCACAGCCTGCCCCCTGTGCCTGCCCTCGACGCCCTGTCCCTGCCCCCAGTGTTAACTAGCGGTCAGCCGGGCAGAAAGGCCTGGCACTGTCAACATGTGGGCTTCTGAAGCCATGACACTGCTTTGATTCTCAGTGCAGAGCACTGCGCCGGCTCGGAAGGATGCCCTGTGTCCGCCTGCCGTGGCGATGGTGCCTTTGTCTGGGCATGGGGAGCTGTGATTTATGTCATAAGCTCGCTGTGAAACCTTTTGCCTCAGTAATTCTGTGCTCCATGGGTGTCTCTTTACATCTATTCACAGTACGGCTGCTGCCCACGGACGGCGTGCCCTGTGACAGTGCTGGTGGCTCTGCGCTCGCCTTGCCATGGCGCCCGTGTGGTGCCTGCCCAGCATCTTTGTGGCCGGCTGCAGCGTCTGTTGGGTCTGTTGCTTTGATGTCGCACATGATTAGATGCTGTCCCTGGAGGAGCGATTGCAGGGAGACTGGGTGGAGGAAGAAGCTGCCTCTAGCTTTCCAGAGTGTTTTGCTTCGGTTGTGGGGACAAGGCTAGAACATTACAGGCACTGCTGCCTTTGCTTAGGGGATTCTCAGCATGGTGAATGCATCCTCATCTGCCACCCTCCCCTGGCCAGGTGTAGGGGTATCCGCTGGAGGTTTGGGGGAATCCCCGTGCAAAGAGGTGGAATCCTTATTTACAAAGATTTAGTGCAGGCCATAAGCCTGGAGTGGCTGGAATCCCTTCATTCAGCAAACACTGATGGAAGGTCTGCACTTGCAGGCGCTATGTTCAGGGAGGCAGTGGTGGGCAATGCTTTTTGGTGAAAGCCTCAAGGTATTAAGATTTCTCCAGAACAAACTGTCCCCCCAATCTAAACCTACCCCCAACCTGAATGGAGGATGAGTTGTATCACTGACTGACCCCATTCCTGTGTGGCTGACATAGTATTGGGGATCCCATCCCAGAACAGGGCCCCTGAACACCCAGAGAGGAGGCACTGTGCTTTGTCCTGCATCTCTAGTCAAGGCAGGGTAATTCCTACAGCCTTGGGAACAGAGTCCAGGGGTCAGAGGTCCTGTTCCAAGAAATGATGCCTGTGGGGCTGCCCCTAGGACTTGAAAGCCTGGTCACATTGAAATAACTTCAAGGCTAACAAAGGATTACTTGTAGTCACTACTGAAATATACTGACTCCTTTCTTTTTCTTTAAAATAAATTGCCCCATTCTGTCCTGGAGAAATAAGTCAGAAAAAAAAATTGCCCCAGAAATTTTCCCCTTGTGGCCCATCCTGTAAAGTTTGTTTTCTCTTTTCATTCCTTTTTTTTGGAGACAGGGTCTTGCTCTATCACCCAGGCCAGAGTGCAGTGTTGCTATCACAGCTCACTGCAGCCTCCACATCCTGGATTTAGGTAATACTCCTGCCTCAGCCTCTTGAGTAGCTGGGACTACAGGTGCATGCCAACAGGCCCAGCTAATTTTTTAAAAAAATTTTTTGTAGAGATAGGGTCTTGCTATGTTGCCCAGGCTGGTCTTGAACTCCTGGACTCAAGTGATCCTCTTGCCTCAGCCTCCCAAAGTGCTGGGATTACAGGTGTGAGTCGCCATGCCTGGCCTCTTTTCATTCTTTATGCAGTTTCATATGACAAGGGTTGAAGTGTGTGTTGGTTTAATGCAGACATAACGTGCATGGGAAGGGCAGTGGGTGAGTCTTGTTTCCATGTTATAAGTTGATGAACTAAGCCTGCTAATGATGGGAAACATTAAAATTTAAATAATAAATATAAAAGGTAGCTGTCACAGAACATAAAAATGCTAGCATTTCTTCCCTTTCAGGAGTCCACCACATTGAAATCACTGCATTAGTGGAACACCACAAGACAATTACCCATAGAGGGGGTGAGATAGCATCGGGAAAGTGCCATCCTGTTTGTCAAGTAAGGAAACACTAGGGGAGTTGTCTTGGGGGATTTTCTAACTTTTCCTAGATAGAGTCTTTACTCTGAACGCACCTATAATGGAAAGTTAGCATTTGAGAGAAATGTGTGAATCTCACTTCTTGATGGTTCAGACCACTGAGAACACTGTCCTTTTGCATATTAGCTTTTCAGCTATTTATTCAAAACTAATCAAGCCAAAATATGTCTTATGCCTATGAGTGATGAGTCTTGGTTGATGGAGATAATTTTTAAATTAAAAATACCCGGGTTTTACATCTAATGGAATGACCCCTTCAATGAAGTCTTTTGGGGAGGACAACCTCTTACTCCAACCAATATTTTGGAAACATTTTCAGTCTTTTGGGTATTTTCTGAGGTGAGAAATCTTTATTCTTTATCATCATTATTTCTTTTTTCTTTCTTTCTTTTTTTTTTTTTTTTTGAGACGGAGTCTTGCTCTGTCACCCAGGCTGGAGTGCAGTGGCGCAATCTCGGCTCACTGCAAGCTCCGCCTCCCGGGTTCACGCCATTCTCCTGCCTCAGCCTCCTGAGTAGCTGGGACTATAGGTGCCCACCACCACGCCCGGCTAATTTTTTGTATTCTTTATTAGAGACGGGGTTTCACCGTGTTAGCCAGGATGGTCTTGATCTCCTGACCTCGTAATCCGCCCGCCTCGGCCTCCCAAAGTGCTGGGATTACAGGTGTGAGCCACGGCGCCCGGCCTATCATTATTATTTCAGGGTAGATCTGACGGGTGGAACAAGGATGAGTTGTTCAGAGTCAAGTCTGCAGCAAGGGTGAGCCATCAGAATGGGGGTGAGGTCCCAACACTGCAATGACCTGGGCAGGGCACCTTACCTGGCTGAACCCCAGGTAGAGGGAGAATATCACCCGCCTCTCGTGTTTCACTGCAATGTGGTGAGGACCGAATGAGAGAAGTCTGCAAATGTACGAAGCGCTCTCATTAACAAGGTGGATGATCCGATTGGGTAATTTCGTTTCAGATCAAATGCCAGATGCGGCAAGAGACTGATTTTCATCGTTCTGAAAATTATACCTAAAGACGAGCTGCCAAAATATTTTGAGCTCTGACTGCATCATCGAAATAAGTGCCTGGCGTCCGTCCCCAGGTGACTACTTTGAAAGGATGCATTCTTGACATGCAACCCCTTAATTCTCCAGTGGCTCTAATCAGAAGGCTTCTAGGTTCCCGCTCCTCAAAATGGGGTCCCAGGACCAGCAGTCTAGGCCACACCCGGGAGCTTGTTAGCAATGCAGGCTCTCCCACCCCAGACCCACTGAGCAGATTCTGCATTTTCACAAGTCCCCAGGGGTGCCTGGGCCATTACAGTTTGAGAACACCGCATGCAACCCAGCTCCCAGGCCGGTCACTAAGTGGCAAAACTCCAGGGCACGTGCCAGCCCGGCCGGATCTTGCCTTACCTTGGGGAAGGCGTCGGGCCACACAGTGGGCGAGCCGTGGTTGAGCAGCGTCTGCACCGTGCGCTGCGGTGCAGCCTGGAGCGCGCAGGCTGCGGTCTGCAGCACGCGGGCCAGCGGCGAGGCCCCGCCGTAGTCGAGCGCGCCCGCGTCGGCGCCGTGCCGCAGCAGGAGGCGCGCCAGGCTGTGGCTCGCGTGGCCGCAGGCCTTGTGCAGTGGGCTGCGCTCGTCCTCGTCGCGCGCGTCCGCCTCCGCCCCGTGCCGCAGCAGCAGCGCGCACAGGCGCAGGCAGCGCCCGTGCTCGTCGGGTCTCCGCGCCGCCCCGCAGGCCGCGCTTAGGGCCGTCTCCCCGCAGCCGTTCCTCGCGTCCACGTACGCCCCGCGGTCCAGGTAGAGGCGCGCGTGCTCGTCCAGGCCGCGCTGCGCCGCCACGTGCAGCGGCGTGTCCCGGCCCTTGCCGCCCACGCGCTGCACCGAGGCCCCGTGCTCCAGCAGCGCCTGTGCGCACCTGTAGGAGGCCAGGGCCCATCACTTGGGCCCCCGCAGGACGCCCGCACCCTTCCACCCCCGGCCTGCTGCTCCAAAATATCAAGTGATCCCTGAATGGAAAGACATGCTCAGCTCTCCCATACAAGGCGTCGGGAATTCAAACTAAGCTGGAAAAAAAAAAAAAAAAAAAAAAAAAAAAAAAAAGAGAGAGAGCGAGATTATGGCAACACCAGTTCCCGAGTGGTGGAAATAGCCAAGGACATGTCATAAGAATCCACGTGCAGAGTTACAATTTATAAGGACATTTTAACTGCTTGGAGCTTCCTGGGAGGGTGATGTGGTCCAAGTGACAGTGCTCCATGCACTGGTTACCTGGGCTGTTTGTCACACCTGGAGGTTAAGCATTTGGCAGTCACAGTTCTAGGGAGAGGCCCTTGGGGGTCAGATTCTTTCTCGGCCCCCATCTAGCCCTTCTGGAAACCACTCAGCTTTGTGAGGGTGTGAGGCAAGCCTTGCCTTGCACCAGGAAGGAACTTTCCCCATCCCTCAGGACACTGACTCAGCCTGGCACCGCTCTGTCCTCTGACAGTCCGGGGAGCATTAGGTGGGAAGCACAACCGTGCCCTGTTGTGAGCCTACCTGTGCTCCTTGAACAGACTGGATATTGGCTGCACCCGAATTCCCCAGTGGTCTCTAGGAGCTTCTAGACCCCTATGGGAGCCTGTGGTCTCCCCCAGAGATGAGTTTCTTCTGCTGCCTCCAGGAGCATGACTGTCCTCTACCCCAGGCACCAACGCTTCCTCAGAGCCTCTCCCATCCCCTGGGGGCACGCTAAACAGCTCAGCCTAGGCTCAGATGCCTAGTGAGAAGTGTGCTCCAGTCTGGAAGCGGGAAGACACTCATACAGACCATCCCGCTCCGCTGGTCCTTGTCCTTCACGGACACTGAAAAACACAAGTCCACCCCCAACTTCAGCCACCTGCTCCCACAGTCACCTGCCATCGATAAGGCCGAGCCAGCCTTGGAAGTCTGCAAACATGGCGACTTCACACTACAGCCCGGTCCTCTAGCTCCACAACGCCTGCTGGTCCTACTCGCCATCTTTGCTCTATAGAGACCGAAGCCCTGGACTTCTTGTTTCTCTCTACCCTTCCTGGCTTCAGTTCCTTTCCTGGGCAGCACTGTGGTCACCTCTTCATCTACAACCTCAGTTCCCTTGAATGGAGGGGACCATGGCCATCCCCTACTCAAATGGCCGAATCTTCAAGCCAGCGTCCATTCTTCACCCCCCTCCTTTTCTCTGCCGGTCTGCCGAGCCCTGTTGGAGGACGTAGCATTCATGGAGCTGGACTTAGTCTCAGCTGGGCCTCAGTTAACTGATACCTTTCAGTGTTAAGGCCACCTCCTCATGCCTTGCTCTTCACTAGCCACTCCTAGTGTTGACCTTGGTCCTGGAGCTTCCGCCCTCTTTCCGCCTTCCTCCCTCTTAGCTGTCTGCACTGGCTTCATTCAAGGTGCAGCTCCCAGGAACCCCCTCACCTGCCTGCCTTCTGCAAACACATCTGTTTCAACACTGATTAGAATCTGTTTTGACAACTGCTGTTGCCTCCCTCTTCCTCATGCCTAAGGAAGGCACTCCCTCTCGATCGTCTTGACCCAGAGTTAGTCCTCTTTGGCCTCTTTGGGGTCTTGCTCTAGATGACTTGCTCCTTGCCATTTTCATGCCCTTCTATTTCCCTGCCCCATTTCAACTGGTCACTGAGCCGTGCTGGGTCCATCTCATCACCTGAACTGCTTCCCCCCTCCACTCCCACTGTCACTGTCCTTTGTTGAGGCCACGTGGTTTCTCTGAATGCTTATGAGTCTCTTTATTTGCCCCTTGCCGCAATCTAGCAAGCTGCATACTATCTGGAAGGAACGTTTCCAGTGCGAAGCAAATATGTGCCTGCCGACAACCCCACCACTCCCTCTGCCTGCTGGGCGAAGCCCACACTGCTCTCCTCAAGACCCAGGACACATCATGATCCAGCTCCTGGGGGCCTCACTGGGTTCACCTCTTGAGGCGCCACCTCTCCATGCTTCAATTCTACCTGACCAGGTATGGTGCTGAGTGCATACGCTGCCGTGCCATGCCTCCATGCCCTCTGCTTACTTCTTCCAGATTGCCCCGCTGCATGCGATGGCCCACACAGTCCCATCTTTCCTTCCTTTTAGAAGCCTTCCTGTGCCACCAGGCAGAGGAAGAGGGGTCACACCTCTGTGTTGTCACATGCCTTGCACTTTGTGCCCAGGCACCACATTGGTCACCCCATATTTCAAATATTTGTTGGGCCAGGCACGGTGGCCCATGCCTGTAATCCCAGCACTTTGGGAGGCTGAGGTGAGTAGATCACCTGAGGTCAGGAGTTTGAGACCAGCTTGGCCAACATGGTGAAAACCCATCTCTACTAAAAACACAAAATTAGCCGGGCGTAGTGGTGGATGCATGTAATCCCAGTTACTCGGGAGGCTGAGGCAGGAGAATCACTTAAACTCGGGAGGTGGAGGTTGGAGTGAGCCAAGATTGTGCCCCTAAACTCCAACCTGGGGACAACAGAGCGAGACTCTGTCCAAGAAAAAAAAAAAAAAAAAAAAAAAATGGCACCTTGAACTCCTTGGTTGTAGAAATGGAGGCTTTGTTTATCTGTGATTCCCAGTGCCTACTGCACTATTGGTATTCCCTAAAAGCATGTTGAACAAACACATTCCATTAATTAACACCTTTCAGCTTTTCTTTGCCGCTGCTTTTCCTACTATATTTACCTAACTGGAGCTCTGAACAAGATCATCCACTGAGGGTTTCCCAGCTGCCCTTAAATCCATTTATATTTTTACCTAGAGGCTCTCAATATTTTAAATTCTCCCTTTGGATTGTCTCGTTTCTACATCAGCAGTGTCTTGAGAAGCGGTCTGTCTTGAGTGAAAGATCTTTACAAACAAGTATAGTTTGATGTGGAGTCCTTTGGGACCAGGATTGGCTAAGGGAGGATGCAAATTTTACAGTAGAGTGCTTTACTTTGCTTCCTACTTGCTTCTCTGGGAGGAGTTTTGAACAGTGCAGCAGGAGGTTAGAAATCAAGGGTTCCATCTCATTTTGCCACTGAGCCTGTAAGCACTTGCAAACAATTACAAAACATTTTCTTCTTTTTAAAGAAAAAAATTTTTTAAGCAGCTGAACCTCTCTAAAGAAGTCCACAGGGAAAATGCGACCAGTCCCCTTTTCCACGTGCACAGCCTGTAGCTGGCTAATGGCCAGGCTTTTCCACATGCACAGCCTAGCTGGCTAATGGCCAGGCTGCTATTTGCAACACAGATACCTTTCAGAGGAATGAGGACACTGGCCCACCCTCTGGAGGGCTGCAGATGCCCTTTTCGTTTTTAATGAAGAGGTTCTAATTGGCTAAACCTTGGCACTTTTTTAGAGTGGGCAATGGTTTAAGTTGCAGAACCACAAGCATGGGGAAGAAACAACACAACAAATTGACTGGAGCATGTCTCTGCTTGCACACAGTGGCAGTCATTAAAAATGAAGGTGTGAGAGCCTATTTAATGGCATGGAAATATATTTGCAGTGGATATGTGAACAGATCAGTTTACAAAATAGCACCACTGTACAGTCCCATTTTGAAAGAGCATAAATATATCTATGAGTATATGAAGAATACCAGAAATTGGCCAGGCGCGGTGGCTCACGCCTGTAATCCCAGCACTTTGAGAGGCCGAGGCAGGCGGATCACGAGGTCGGGAGATCAAGACCATCCTCGCTAACACAGTGAAACCCCAGCTTTACTAAAAATACAAAAACTTGGCTGGGAGTTGTGGCAGGTGCCTGTAGTCCCAGCTGCTTGGGAGGCTGAGGCAGGAGAATAGTGTGAACCTGGGAGGCGGAGCTTGCAGTGAGCTGAGATTGTACCACTGCACTCCAGCCTAGGTGACAGAGTGAGACTCCATCTCAAAAAAAAAAAAAAAAAAAAAAAGAATACCAGAAATTTTTCATTTCAGTTTTTAATTGATTTTAATTTTAATTTAATTTTTTTAGAGACAGGATCTTGCTCTATCATCTCGCCTGGAGTGCAGTGGCATGATCATGGCTCACTGCAGCCTTGAACTTCTGGGCTCGAGCAGTCCTCCTGCCTCAGTCTCCCAAGTAGCTGGGACTATAGCTGAGTGCCCCCATGCTCAGCTGAATTTTTTTTTGTTTTATTTTTGTATTGATGGAGTCTTGCTATGTTTCCCAGGCTGCTCCGAAGCTCCTGAGCTTAAGTGATCTTCCTGCTTTGGCCTCTCAAAGTGTTGAGATTATAGGCATGAGCCATTGTGCCCTGCCAAAAAACCTAGAAATTTAGAGGGCAATGTGTGTTTATCGCTGGATGATGGGCATAGTGGGAGCTTCTGTTTCCTTTTTGCCTGCATGTATTTTTCAAGTTTTCCAAAATAAGTCAAGGTGCAGTTTGATACAAGAACCACAACAGAGGTTATTAATAACAAAACCCTCCCTACCTGCTCCAGCAACAGCTCATGGATTCTAAGAATATCCCTTTGGCTTTCCAGGTTCCCAGAATATGCTTGAAATTTCCATTGATCTGTTTAGGTATAGGCAGCATTTTGGAACGTATGTATGGCAATGCCCATGAGAAGGTGAGGAGAGGAGAGGGCTGGGCTGGCTGGGAGCTACTCAGTGATAACAGACCTGACCCCAGGACCCTGGCCCATCCTTGAAACACTATCATTTCAATCCCTCCTATCAGTGTCACCAGTGGAAGAAATGGCCCAGTGGGGAAAGCACACTGTTTGTCATTTCATTGCCTTCTCTGTGTCAGCGTCACCAGTGGAAGAAGAAATAGCTCAGTAGGGAAAGCATCCCTGAAGCTTTGCAGGCCTATGTGTGGGACCCAGCCTTGGCTGAGCCTTTTACTCCAAGGCAAGATTTTGTGAGTGGGTTTCCTGCTATCCTGATAGGCAAAAGTCAGAAAGGCCTGGGGTCAGGGGTAGAACAGTCACTGTTGGGATCTAAGGGTAGAATTCCCATCTGAGGATGTCAGAACAACTTTGTCTTTATCTTGCAAAGATTAAGGAGACACCATGTTGTCTCAGCAGCTTCTGATATGAAGCACCTTGGACAAACACATTCATCTCTGGGTCCCCCATCTTTGTCTTCGATAATGACTACAATGACAGGCTGTTACAGAGCCTAGGATGGACAGCAGAAAGAAAAAGTAACTTAAGCCCAAAGGCAGGAGTTAATAGAGATGAACCCAGCAGGGACTGTTGGATCAATGTCATTCCAATTCATGTCTACAGGATGGGGGGATGTGGGACTTTGGCCACTCCCTGCACACCCTCCTGTCCACCCTCTAGCACCTTCCCAAAGCACTGGCTTTTTCTAGTCCCCTCCCAGGGCACAAGGCCTGAAGGCCTCAGCCTGGGCTCTCCCACTGTTTGCTCCTTCCTTTACCCACCTGTCTCACCCACCTGCTCCCACCTGTCTCACGTGCATGCCAAACCTCCATGCTCCCTGCACGCTCTGCCCAGATGCCTCTTCTCAGCCAGAGCCTGTCCAGGCTTCCATTCTCTCGTCTCGCCTGCCTCCTGATCACCCTCTTTATTTAAAGCCCTGGAAATGCTGCTTCTCTGCCTCCTGGTTCTGAACTGAAAGGTCTTTTGGATTCCCCAGTACTTGGTCTTTTTTTTTTTTTTTTTTTTTTTTTTAACAACTATTTATCTTTAGTCCCTGCAACAACTTTGCATTGTAGGTAGAATTTACAGTTGGGCAAACTGAGGCTTAAAATGCCAGTGACATGCATAAGGCCATGTGGCCAGGAAGTGGCAAAGCAGAGGTCTCATTGCTTCATGTGGCTTCCCAACTGTCAGTCACACACCCCGCCATTGCCCCTTCCAACTGGTTTTATTTGTTAAGCACCTTCTCTGAGGCAGGTTCTGTTCTAGGCATTTTCCACAAGTTATCACTGATCTTTTCATTTGTTCAGTAAGCAGAGAACATGTGCCATGCTCCTTTCGAGGCAAGGAGAAGTGTTTCTTCTTTTATCACTCCATAAGAATTCCTGGACAGACTCACCGACAGGACACTGAAGGTAGGGCAAGGCGACCCATGGACCGCATTCTATGGGATGGCACAGTAACTAGTTCTCGCCCAGTCCTCCCAGCTGCTGGTATGGTAGATGACATCCTCCCTCATTTTTGGCGAGGAGTTCGTCTTTGAGGTTTAAGCAGTGGTCTCAAGGGCAGGACCTGGCAGAGGATGGTGGCCTTGCAGTCAGTGTGTTCTGTTTGGGATATGAACTCCAGCCCCCAGCTATCCAGTGGTGAATATAAGGACTCCACAACCACCAAAAGATGATGCTGACTGAGCAATGCAGCAACAACAACAACAACAACAACAACAACAAACAACTGATAAAAATAAGGCTGCATTCAAGACTCAAATGTCACCTCTTTTGTGTGTGTGTGGGGAAAAGGACATTGCTTCTGAACATTTTGTTGGAAATGTTAAATATCTGATTTGGTTTGGTTTTGTCCTCCCCCAAATCTCATCTTGAATTATGCTCCCATAATTCCCATGTGTTGTGGGAAGGACCCGGTGGGAGCTAATTGAATCACGGGGGCGGTTTCCTTCATACTGTTCTCTTGGTAGTGAATAAGTCTCACAAGATCTGGTGGTTTGATAAGGGGAAACCCCTTTTGCTTGGCTCTCATTCTGTCTCTTACTGCTGCCATGTGAGACGTGCCTTTCACCTTCCACCTCCCCAGCCACATGGGACAGTAAGTCCAGTAAACCTCTTTCTTTTGTAAATTGCCCAGTCTCAGGTATGTCTTTATCAGCAGCGTGAAAACGGACTAATACAGTATCTGTCTCTGGAAGTCGCCGGAGTCTTTGGGCAATCCTGAGCTCCTTCTCCTGTTCTCCTTACGTGACTGGAATCTCACGTGCTGGAATCTCTTCTGACAGACAGAAGGGGGTTGAGCACTACACAGTGTATTCAGTGGGGGTAATGGGTGTTATGAGCTCATCTTGTTGAATTACTGTTACTGCTGCTTTTCCTCCTCAGGGATGACATGGAGGCAGATGGGCTGGAGACACGTCCCAGGGGAAGTGTGGCTGCAGTTGAAGGCTGGGTCCCAGGGTGGGTGCTGGGCATGTGCCAGCCTATGGGGGCAAGGTAGGGGGAGAGCCTTGGGAGGAAAACAGAGCCATGTTTTCTAATGAAGCTGCTGCAGGAAGGTTCCCCCCTGTGGGTCTATGCCCCAGCTGACTCCGATGAAGGATGGGGAAGCCACAGCTCCATGACTTTGATGGAGGAGCAGTTCCACTTTATTTCCCTGGGCCTTCTGCTGAAGCTTTCCTTTGGGGATCTTCCATCGACCCACTTTCTGTTCTGCATTTTCTTCTCTCTCCCTCTCTCCTGGGATGCTAAGTTATGAGACTATCAGGCATACATGTTTGCAATTGAAATGGCTGATATGAATAGACAAATCCATCAGGGTAGGAGGGCGACTGAGAAAGAAACTGGTTGGCCATTTCTGTCATCATGGTTTCCCTTGGAGCAATGGCTGCCAACCATCATATGTTTTTCTGAAGTGTGGGATGATTGCAGTGGATGATGTTATTTTGGGCAAATTCTCTCCCCATTGTAAATGGAACCTTGGCAAACTGAAAATGATTTCGTGGACAAGATTTGTAAAGTCAGCTCCACTGTTTGCCCCATGATATCATTTGGATATTTATCAGTGCCGAAATCTCATGTTGAAATGTAATCCCCAATGTTGGGGGTGAGGTGGGGCCTGGTGGGAGGTGGTTGGATCATGGGGGTAGATCTCTCACGAATGGTTTAGCACCATCCCCTTGGTGCTTTCCTCACGATAACGAGTTCATGGGTGATCTGGATGTTTAAAAGTGTGTGGCAGCCAGGTGTGGTGGCTCATGCCTGTAATCTCAACACTTTGGGAGGCCAAGATGGGTGGATCACCTGAGGGGAGTTCGAGACCAGCCTGGCCAACATGGTGAAACCCTGTATCTACTAAAAATACAAAAATTAGATGGGCATGGTGGCACATGCTTGTAGTCCCAGCTACTTGGGAAGCTGAGTCAGGAGAATCACTTGAGCCCTGGAGGCGGAGGTTGCAGCGAGCTGAGATGGTGCCACGGCACTCCAGCCTGGGTGACAGAGCGAGACTCCGTCTCCAAAAAATGGTGTGTGGCACCTCCCATCCCTGCTCCTGCTTTCACTGTGTGGTGTGCCCGCTTGCCGTTTACCTTCTGCCATGAGTAAAAAGCTTCCTGAGGCCTCCCCAGAAGTAGATCCCAGCATTATGCTTCCTGTACAGCCTGCAGAACAGTAAGCCAATTAAGCTTTTCTTCTTATAATTTCCCAGGCTCAAGTATTTCTTTATAGCAGTGCAAGAATGGCCTAATACACCTCACATGCCCACTAAGCAGCATCTGACTTTCTGGAAGCTTCTTTGGTGTCCCTTCCTCAGTAAGGCATGTGTACCTTTTCTTCGTCTTTCCCTCATCCCCTGGTCCCAATATACTAGATGAAGAGGAAGACACAGTAGCATCAGAGAGGAAAGAAAAGGAGGAAATGGAGGTCAGAGTGGAAGCAGGTGTGAGAGGGTCCAGCAGAAGAAAACATGGCTGCCAAAGTGTTTGAGTCCATTGGCAAGTTTGGCCTGGCCTTAGCTGTTGCAGGAGGCGTGGTGAACTCTGCCTTATATAGTGTGGATGCTGGGCACAGAGCTGTCATCTATGACTAGTTCCGTGGAGTACAGGACATTGTGGTGGGGGAAGGGACTCACTTTCTCATCCCATGGATACAGAAACCAATTATCTTTGAATGCCGTTCTCGACCACGTCATGTGCCAGTCATCACTGGTAGCAAAGATTTACAGAATGTCAACATTACACTGCGCATCCTCTTCCGACCCGTCGCTAGCCAGCTTCCTCGCATCTTCACCAGCATCAGAGAGGACTATGATGAGCATGTGCTGCCATCCTTCACGACCGAGATCCTCAAGTCAGTGGTGGCTCGCTTTGATGCTGGAGAACTCATCACCTAGAGAGAACTGGTCTCCAGGCAGGTGAGCTACGATCTTACAGAGCGAGCAGCCACCTTTGGGCTCATCCTGGATGACGTGTCCTTGACACATCTGACCTTCGGGAAGGAGTTCACAGAAGCGGTGGAAGCCAAACAGGTGGCTCAGCAGGGAGCAGAGAGGGCCAGATTTGTGGTGGAAAAGGCTGAGCAGCAGAAAAAGTCAGCCATCATCTCTGCTGAGGGTGACTCCAAGGCGGCTGAGCTGATTGCCAACTCACTAGCCACTGCAGGGGATGGCCTGATCGAGCTGCGCGAGCTGGAAGCCGCGGAGGACATCGCATACCAGTTCTCACGTTCTGGGAACATCACCAACCTGCCGGCGGGGCAGTCCGTGCTCCTCCAGCTGGCCCAGTAAGGGCCCACCCTGCCCGCACCTGTGCGGGCTGACTGGGCCACAGCCCCGATGATTCTTAACACCACCTTCCGTCTGCCCCCACCCCAGAAATCACTGTGAAATTTCATGATTGGCTTAAAGTGAAGGAAGTAAAGGTAAAATCACTTCAAATCTCTAAAAAAAAAAAAGAAAGAAAAGAAAAGAAACGGAGGAAATGGAAAAGGAAAGACTCTACTAGCTTCTTAGACAGGGATGGGGTGAGGTGGGGGGAGCTTTTATTTTTATTATTATTATTTTTTGAGACGGAGTCTCGCTCTGTCGCCCAGGTTGGGGTGCAGTGGCCGGATCTCGGCTCACTGCAAGCTCCCCCTCCCGGGTTCACACCATTCTCCTGCCTCAGCCTCCCGAGTAGCTGGGACTACAGGCGCCCGCCACCTCGCCCGGCTAGTTTTTTGTATTTTTTAGTAGAGACGGGGTTTCACTGTGTTAGCCAGGATGGTCTGGATCTCCTGACCCCGTGATCCGCCCGCCTCGGCCTCCCAAAGTGCTGGGATTACAGGCTTGAGCCACCACGCCCGGCCGGGGGGAGCTTTAAACTGGATGAGAGAAACGTTGTAGGCATGTAGGTACATATATATATTTTAATACAATATCTTTTGTGAGGTGCACACACAGGAATGCACAAGTCTTAAGAGCACAATTGAAGGAATTTCAACAAAGGACTATACCTATGTAACCAATACCTCCATGAAGATGTAGAATATTTCCATTTTGCCAGGAATTTCTCTTGTATTTACCACCAGTCAGTCATAACCCCCATAGGCAACCACTGTGCTGATTTTTCTCACAGTGGGTTAGTTTTGCATTTCTAAAATTTTCCACTGTTTTGTATCTGGCTTCTTTTGCTCAGCATCATGCTGTTCACATTCATCCATACTGTTGCAAGCATGGAGTAATTCATTCTTTTTTTAAATTGCTGAGTCATATTTGATTGTATGTATATACCATAATTTTAAGCCATTTTCTCATTGATATTGATGGACAGTTGCATGTTTCTATTTTTTGACTATTATGAATAAAGCTTTTATGAATGTTTTTGTATAAGTCTTCCTGGGGACATATGTTCTCATTTTTCTTAGGTAAACACCTAAAAATGGAATTGCTGGTAGGTATGTATTTAGCTTTGTAAGAAACTGCCAAACAGTTTTCCAAAGAGCTATCATTTTACCCACCCAAAACTGTGTATGAAAGTTCTAGTTGCTCCCTGATCTTGTCAATACTTGGTGTTGTCAGGTTTTTTTTTTGTTTTTTTTTTTAGCCATTCTAATGCATGTGAAATGGTGAATATTTCTTTGTGGTTTCATTTGCATTTCCTTGATGATTAATGATGTTGAGCACCTCTTCATCTGCTTATTGGCCATTTGTATGTTGTTCAGAAAGTGTCTGATCAAGGCTTTTGCCCAGAGTGTAAAGTTTTGATTTGGTCTGGACTGGCTTTTGGGTATTAAAATGGGACTTGCCAAGTGACTAGAAAGCTGAAGAATGTGCCTGGGATGCCACTGAGGGGCAGGGAAGGGGACACACTTGTAACAGAGGATGTTTGAAGGGAGGTGGCCAGAGATAAGTGGAACGACTTCCTGATTATAGACAGTTTTTGGGAAAAAAAACTTCAGTTAACAAAGGAGAGGCAATCTTTTAGCATTGTTCTCACAGCCTTTGGCTTTGGGTCCTGGCTCTGCTGGTTTCTGTTCCTTGCCACCTTACTGGCATAACACGGACTCTCTCTGAGCCTCGGTTTTCTAATCTGTACCATGCCTTGCAGGCCTGAGAGGTTCAGAGGAAATAAGACATTTGCAAATGCTCAGGAATGTGTGACATTCTGCAAATATTAAATCATCTACTGGGGGCCGCCTCTCTCTGAGAGGAATACTGAAGAATCTCATTCTTCAGTATTCCTCAAGATGCTTTAAAGTTCTATTGAACAAGACCATGTTCTCTTCTTTACTTGAATAACCAATAGTCACTCCCCTGGGATGTGGAAAGAGTGTATTGTTTTCTGGATTATATATCAATGCCTGTGAACCTGGCATCTCAGGCAGGTGAACTTCCTGTTCTTAGGTGGAGATTACTGGGTTTCCCAACCCATAAGATAATTAGCTGCTTTTATAGATCCAACTCCAGCTGATGAATAATTTTTTTTTGTTTGTTTTTATTAAGACAGAGTCTCACTCTGTCACTCAGGTTGGAGTGCAGTGACGTGATCATGACTCACTGTAGCCTCGACCTCCTGGGCTCAAGTGATCCTCCAGACTCAGCCTCCCAAGTAGCTGAGACTACAGTTGTGTGCCACCACGCCTTGCTAATTTTTCTCACTATGTTGCCCAGGCTGGTCTCAAACTCCTGGGCTCAAGTGATCCTCTAGTCTTGGCCTCCTAAAATGATGGGATTACAGGCATGAGCCACTGTGCCCACATGAATTATTTTTTGTTTAGTTGAATTAACACACCTGAGACAAAAAAGTAAACTTGCATGCTTTTCATTAATAAGTTCCATGAGGAAAGCAAGTCATCCTCACTTTTGTTTAAATCAAGACAGCTATAGACAAGAAAAAGAATAGGACATCAACACATTATTTTCTTATTTTAATTATCTCAAATAAAAAAGGATCAAGGAGAGGAATCTGATAATAAATAGGGCGAGGCTAGCATGCAGGCTACTGATGTGAACACAGTAACTTTACTGGAACTTTTCTTTTTGGGAAAATCTCTTCAAAAGGCTCCTAGATTAAAGCTCTGATATCCCTTTCAGTGTGTTGAATTCTGAATTCTGAAGCTTGCTGGTTGGAAGGAAGCACAGGTAATTTTTTTTTTTTTTTAATCCCAGGAACTCAGAGACTCAAAGGTTTTAAAGTCCTGTGCCCATGGCGAATTGCCAACTAAAAGGGGATGGAGCAGAACAGGGTCCCTAGGTGTGGAGACCATTGTCATCAAGAGTCAGAAAATGGAATGGCTCTGTATGTAGGTCAGCGACCCCCTCTCTACTGTGAGGTAAAAAAATTAAGGATGACCTAAAATCTACTGTGTTTAAAAAGATTGCAGAGAAAGTAGCTCTTTCTTGTCAAAGTGATAATGTTTATACTACCCGAAGCCAGACCTCCTCAGAGTATGACTTTAGGGGGACTCTTTAGAGCTGAAAAGCCATGGTCAAAACCTCAGGCCCTTTCGACATCTATTAACTTTTTATCCTTCAAGGTAGTTGGCTGTGTTATTGTAGAGGTGTTCAATGGGACCTGCCAGCATATTCCATTATCATCATTGATATTGAAGGGATTCTAAGTCAGCTATTACAGAGTTCTGCCTGAAATGCTGGTTTATTCATCACTTATCTTAAACCTTCCCCCAATAATCCAGATTTAAATAAGTCAAGAGTGTCAAATTAAACAGTCAAAGGGAGAGATTCCCATAGAGCGACACAGAGAAGAGAAAATGAAACAAGAAAGAAGAAAGAGGAGGAAGAAGAGGAAGACAGAAGAAGAGAGATTTTTTAAGTCCCCACTCTAATAAAAAGACATTTAAAAAGTCCTTATTAAACAATGACCTGGGCCCGTATGATTTTTGTAAAACCAACAGAAGCCAGGATATTAGATTCTATTGTGCAGCGTGTAAGCTGGGTAGCTCTGGTGGTCTGCAGATGGCCTCAGCCCCTTATGGTGTCCAAATGTAAGCTTGTTGGCTTCTCTTCAGGAGTACTGTAAGGGTTCACAGCATTTGTGTTTATTTTGTGCTATGATTGGGTGCTGCATTCTCATTTCTTAGTAAGAAGCAATACTTTTCTGATCCTTTAAAGTGGGAGAGGAGTTGGGGCCCAAGGTATGAAGCAGACTTGATTTTTAAAAACCTTTTTATTTTAAAATTATTTTAGATTTTCAGAGGAGTAGGAAAGATAGCATAGAGAGTTTCTGAATATCCTTTACCAGCTTCCCCTAAAGTTAATATCCAATATTATTATGGTATATTTGTCAAAACAAAGAAATTAACAATGGTACAAGACTATTAACCAAACTGTTGACTTTATTTGGATTTTACCGTGTTTCCCACTGATGTTCATGTTCAATTTTAGGATCCAATGCAGGATACCATGTTGCATTTAAAGAACTTAATTTTGAACGAGAGAATAATAAATATAACCATGCATTTTGGCAAGGCGGGGAGGGAGGAATGGTGAATACCCTGACTTGGAATATCATCAAATGGGTTATATTTTCCATAGGAACGTGTTATAATGGGGAGTTATATTCTTGACTAAAGACATTATAGCAAGTAAGTAATAAATGACCAACAACTATGGAGATAAAGGAAAGAAACATCAAGCCCCTAAATGAATTTGAAATAGTAAAATATAGTTTCAATTCCCATAAAAGAAATACAGTGATTAGACATGAGGCCCCAGCAATTGCAGTCAGCACCTGCATAATTCTATTTGGTAGGTGCTCTTCTAAGCAACTTAGCTCTAGTAATTCATTCAATTCTCATAACCGTCCTATGTAGTAGGCTCAATTATCATCCCTATTTTACAAGTGAGAACACAGAGACCCAGAAAAATTAAATAACTTGTCCAATGTTGCACAGCTAGTAAGTATTGGAATTAGAATTCAACCTGGGCCTCAAATGTGTTAAATATGTAAGTGTAGATATAAAATTGTATCGTATGAAAATGTGATCAAACTTGAATGCATTCAATGCACAATTGAATAATTTTGCCTCTTTTCTTAGTATATAGAAAGACTTTTGCAATTGATTTGGTTGGCTTCCATCCTTTAATAAAGCTGATGCTTCTTTCTGTCTTAGAAACTTTCTGGTAGAAATCCACCAGCATCCCATTCTCAACCTCCATGCATACAATATATTTGACGTATTTCTGGTCCAATGTTTGGCACATTGCCATATCATTACCTTCCTCTCCCCTGAAACTGTAAGCACTTTGAGGGCAGGGACTATGTCTAATGCAGCCCAGCTTCAGCCCCTCACAGGGTTCAATAACTGGTGATTGAATGCTTGCAGGAATGGAGTCAATATTGGTTGACCTTGGAGCTGTGTGTTTCAAAATAAATGGAATTTCTATAATTTTTTCACAAGATGACACCTTTTCACATCCCAGCAAATCATCTATCAGATGAGTCAAGAAAAAAAATTGCAAGTGAATGCAAGGTAGAAATTAATCCATGTTTAATTAATAATTGGAAAGAAAATCTCCTGGTAGAAAGTGGAGAATGCCTGCAGCTAAGGACAGAAATGTGTCACAAGGTTGGAACTTACTCCCCAATATGATTGGCAACATTGGATTTCTCAACCTCTCAAAGGCCATCTGGGCTCCCAGGCTGAGAGTTCTATGAAGAGGATCCAGGCAGAGCCTGGTGAGCTCTCTGAGTGGAGGAGATGGCACTGGAAGTCTAGGGATCCCAGGGCAGCTGGAGTTTGTAGGGTAGGGTGCTGGAGAGGAGAAAGCTTCACACAGAAAGAGCTTCACACAGAAAGAACTTTGCAGAGGGCCCCCTTGAGGATTCAGCTCAATACTAATTAGTGTGTGGGCATGAGGAAACTACCTAAGCTGTGGAAAGAACCATCTGAAAGGAAGGATTAGAACCAACTGAAATATGTCAAATATATTGTGTGCATAGAGGTTGAGAGTGTGGGCTGGTGGATTTCTACCAGAAAGTTTCTAGGACAGAAGTGGTGCAATGCTCATCACATGCACAGGTTCAGGAATAGTGGCTGTTCTCAGCAACCAAAGTGTGAAACCTTATAAATAATTAGGTATGGAGAGAGTACCAAAATGAGTTGTCTCAGTAGTAGAAAAACAAAATTAACCTTAGACTAACCACCGATTGAATTCTGACTAATAAAGCTTAAAAGCAAGACCCAAAAGGATCAAACTATTTCCAAGTAACTTTACATTCCAGAGCAGAGATCAAGAATATTGACAGGAATACAAAAATATCAAACACCCAATGAAATATATAGAAAAAAAAAAAAAACACAAAAATTCAAAAGTGACCTAGAGGCTGGGAGCAGTGGCTTATACCTGTAATCCCAGCACTTTGGGAGGCTGAGGCAGGAGAATCATTTGAAGCCAGGAGTTTGAGACAAGCCTGGGCAGCAAAACAAGACCCCAATTCTACAACAAATAAATAAGTGACACAGAAATGACACAGGTGACAGAATTAGTAGGCAGGGCCATTAAAACAGTTGTTATAACTGTATTCCACTTGTTTGAGAAGCTAGAGGAAAGACTGACCATGTTAAGTAAAATACAGAAATGTAAGTCCTAAAATTGGAATTCTGAAGTTGAAACTACAATGTTGGAGATAAAAATGTACTGGATAAGGTTCATGGCAGATCAGGTATTTCAGAAAAGAAGATCAATCAATCAATCAGAGAGAGAGAGAGAGAGGCTGAGCAAAATGAACAGCACATCAGTGAACTGTGGAACAATTTTGAGTGGCATAGTATATGTGTAATTGAAGTCCCTGAAGGAGAGTACTGGTTGTATAGAAAAAAATGTGAAGAAATAATTGCCAAAATATTTCCAAATTGGATGAAAAGCATATAAACTCACCGATCTAAGACACTCAATGAATTCCAAGCATAAGAAACATACAGAAAACTGGCCTGGCATGGTGGCTTACACCTCTAGGCCCAGCACTTTGAGAGGCCAAGGTGGGTGGATCATCTGAGGTCAGGGGTTCAAAACTAACCTGGTCAACATGGCGAAACCCTGGATCTACTAAAAATACAAAAATTAGCTGGTGTGGTGGCATGCATCTGTAATCCCAGCTATTTGGGAGGCTGAGGCAGGAGAATCATGTGAATCCAGGAAGCAGAGGTTGCAGTGAGCTAAGATCATGCCACTGCACTCCAACCTAGGCAACAGAGTGAGACATCATCTAATAATAATACAAAGGAAACATAAAGAAAACTACATCAAAGCACCTTATAACCAAATTGCTTAAAACCAGTGATTACAGAAAATCTTAAAGCCAGATAAAAGGATATTTATTAGATAGGAAAGAACAAAGACAAAAAGGGGATAGCAAATTTCTCATTTTAAAAAATCCAAGTTAGAAGACAGTACAGTTATGGGTCTAAAGTGCAGAAAAAAGAAGAAGAAAATAAAAAACTGAACTGTCAACTCATAATGCTGTATCCAGCAAAAATGCCTTTCAATTACTCAGGTGAAATGAAGACTTTTTCAAACATACAAATGCTGAAAGGACCCATTACCAGTAGACATACAGTGCAAGAAATGTTAAAGAAAGCCCTTTAAGCAGAAGGAAATTGATACTAGATGGAATTTTGGAGCTACACAAATACATGAAGGGAACTGGAAGTGGTAACTATATGAGTAAACACAAACACTTGTTTCTTATTACTTCAATATATTTAAAAGAAAATTCTCTGTTTAAACAAAAATAATAACAATGTATTGCGGGACTTATATGTAGAAGTAAAATGTTTATTACCAATAATAGCACAAAGGCCAGGAGGAGAGAAATGGAAGTATAGTGCCATATAGTTTTTATTACTACACATGAAATAGAATAGTATTACCTGAGGGTAGAATGTGATAAAGTAAAGATGTATACTATAAACCCTAAAGAAATCACTTAACACAACAAAAAGTTATATCTAGTAAGCCAAAAAAGGAAGTAAAATGAAATCATTAAAAATGTTCAGAATAGAAGAAGTTAGAAGAGAAGATAAAGAGACAAATCATAGATGAACCAAATAGAAAAGAAATAGACATTTGCTTTGAACCTAACCGTATCAAAATTACATTAAATGTGAATGATCTACACCCAATTAGAAAACAGAAACTGTCCGATTGGATTTAAAAAAGCAAGACTCAATTATAATTTGCCTACAAGAAACCCATTTAAAAAATAAAGACACAGGTAAGTTAAAAAATGGAAGGATGGTGTGGTAGGCAGTCTCTAGCATGGTCCCCCATTGAAGTCTGTCTTCTGGTATCCATGCTCTTCTCTCCTCTCCTTGAGTGTGCACAGAACCTTTGATTTGCTGCTAACCAATAGACTATTGCAAAGGTGGCAGGAGATTGTTCTGTGAATAAATTACAGAAGATTATAACTTCTATCTTGCAAGCAGATTGTCTGTATTGTCTCCTCAGCTTGCGTACTTTGATGAAGCAAGTTTCATGCTAGAGAGGTCCACATGACAAATGCTATGGTTGAAATGTTTGTGTCCCTCCAAAATTCATGTGGAAACTTAATTCCCAATGTAATAGTATCAAGAGGTGGGTCATTAGGAAGTGATTAGGCCCTCATAGATGGGATTAGTGCCCTTATAAAAGGGCTTGAGGGATTAAATCTGCCTCTTCCATTTTTTCTGCTCCTCTGCCATGTGACAATGCAGCAACACAATGCCATCTTGGAAGCACAGAACAGGCCCTCACCAGACAGTGAATCTGCTGGCACCTTGATCTGGGACTTCCCAGCCTCTAGGACTGTGAGAAATACATTTTTATTATCATCACCCCTGGCTAAGGGTTCTCATTATGTTGCTCAGGCTGGTCTCAAACTCCCGGCCTCATGCAGTCCTCCAACCTTGGCCGCCCAGAGTGCTGGGATTATAGGTGTGATCCACTGCACCTGACCTAGACCAAAGAATATTACTAAAGATAAATAATTTCATGATGATAAAAAGATCAGTTCTTCAAAAGGACAGAATAATGCTAAGCATTTATGTACCTAATAATAGAGCTTTAAATTACTTGAAACAAAAACCAACAGAACTGCAAAGAGAAACAGACAAATCCACAATTATACTTAGAGAGTTTGACACTCTTCTTTCAATAACTTGTAAAACAAGTCCAGTGAAAATCAGCAAGTATATAGAAATCTTAAACAACACTGTTAGGCAACTTGATTTAATTGACATTTATAGAACACTCCATTGAACTACTGCAGAATATACATTCTTTTCTAGTATACCTGAAACATTTACCAAGGAATAGCATATCTTGGATCATAAAACAATTCTCAATAAATTTAAAAAGGAGTAAAGTCATACAAAATAAATTCTCTAGCCACAATGGAATTAAATTAGAAATCATATCTGGAAAATCCCCACATATTTGGAAACTCAATAACATACTTCTATATAACCCATGATTCAAAAAAAGGAAAATTAGAAAGTATTTAAAACTGATTGAAAGTAAAAACACTCATATTAAAATTTGTGGGATTCAGCTAAAATAGTATGTAGTGAGACATGTATAGCACTAAAAGCCTATATTAAAAAACGTGAAAGTTCCTGACTCAATGACATTAGCTTCCACCTTAAGAAACTAGAAAAGAAGAGCCAATGAAACCCAAATGTGAGCAAGAAATAATAATAAAGAGTGTAGTGGAAATCAATGAAATAGAGAAAAACAATGAAACCAAAAGCAAGACTTATTAGGAGGAAAAGAAGATAAATTCTAGCATCATGAATGAGAGAGGTGATATCACTATAGAATCTACAGCTCTTAAAAGGATAATAAGGAACAACTTTATGGCAGTAAGTTCAACAACTTAGCTGAAAGAGGTCAATCTCTTAGAAAATACAACTATTAAAGCGCTAAAATGCTCATTCAAAAAAAAAAAGAGAAAGAATCTGAGTAGCCCTATAGCTAGTAAAGAAATTAAATTCATAGTTAAAAACCTTATCACAAAAAGACTCCATGTCCAGATAGCTTTACTGATGAATTCTATCAAACATTTAAGGAAGAAATAATAATTTCACACAAGGTCTTCCAGAAAATAGAAGGGGAGGGAATACTTCTCAAATTATTTTTGAGGCCAGCATTACTCTGATACCAAAACCAGACAAAGATATTATAAGAAAATAAAACTATAGACCAATATCTTTCATGAACATAGATGTGGATATTAAATATTTTTTCCAGTAAATCAAGCCCAATAATATATAAAAAAGGATAACTCCTCATGATCAAGTGTGGTTTATCCCAGGAATGCAAGGTTAGTTTAGCATTTGAAAATTAATCAATATAAAGTATTATATTAACAGACAAAACTTACACCATATGATTATCTCCATATGTGCAGAAAAAGCACTTGAGAAAATTCAATATTAATTTGTAATACAAACTGTCAGCAAACTAGAAACAGAAGACAGCTCTCTATCTGAAAAAAGGAATCTGCAAAATTTTACAGCTAATATCATACTTAGTGGTGAATTAATGCTTTCCTTAGGATCAGGAACAAGAAAAATTGTCTGCTTTCACCACTTTTATTCAGCAGCACACTGGAGGTTCTAGTCAGTGCAATAAAATAAGGAAAAGTAATAAAAGGCATCTAGATTGTAGAAGTAAAATTGTATTTATTTACAGATGACATGATTGTTTACAAGAAATCCTATGGAATTCTACTAGAACAGTGAGTTTAGAAGGGTTATAGGATACAAGGTCAATATGCAAAAATAAATTATTATAAATTTTATATAGTAGCTACACATAATCAGAAATGGAAATTTAAATATACAGTTGACAACAGCATCAAAAATGAAATAATTAGGGATAAATCTTACAAAATATATGCAAACCCTGTACCTTAAAAAACTATCAAACACAGCTGAGAAAAATTAAGGAAGAAATAAATAAATGGAGGAGTATATTGTGTGCATGATTTGAAAGCCTTAATATTTTTATTTTTATTTTTCTCCAAATTGATTTATAGATTTGGACAACATAACCCAGCAGGCTATGTTGTAGAAATGATGAACTGAATCTAAAATTCATCTGGAAATGCAAAGGAGTTAGAATAGCCAAAACAACTTTGAGAAAGAAGAACAATGGTTGAAAACTATACTACCTGACTTCAAAATGTATTATAAAGTTACAGTATTCAAAACAGTATGGTATTGGTGTTAAAATAGGCAAATAGAGCAATGAAACAGAATAGAGATGAAGGGGGATGGCTCTGAGGTGGCACCCTGGTGACCCTGCACATATCCACATAGGCCACAAAGCAAACCAGTACTGAATCTATGTCTCGGCAGAACACCTGGATACTCCTGGGTTGGAAGCTTGCAAGGAGTTGCTATAAGGCCCTTGCCCCCTCGCCTGGCTATGTCCCGTAGGAGGTTGCTATAAGACAGTTTCTCAATGCCTTCTGGATCCTGAGGAGGCAGGCAGCTTCCTGCTTCAGCCCCTTCAGAATAGAGATACAGGCTATGAACCTCTCAGTTCAGATCTGGGCATGGCTGCTCAGAAATGGGGTATTCTTCAACTTGTGTTGACATCATCCAGCCCCTTTTGTCTAGGTGTTATCCCTTTTGGTGTGTGGGATAAAGATCGTGAGGAGCCAACACCACTGGCTACTCTTCCTTTCACTGTTTATGTAATAAAGTGGCTCCTCACGTCTTCACCAGGTGAACCAGTCAGACCTTACCCTGTTTTGCACATGTGTGACAAGACAGCTCAGAAATAAACTCATGCATATATAGTCCATTCATTTTTGACAAAGGTGCAAAGACCATTTGGTGGAGAAAGGAAGGGTTTAGATGCACAAATACTTATTTTCGACTAACAGTGCTGGAACTGTCAGATATCTACATGCAAAAATAAATAAATAAATCAAAAGCTTCAATCCATACTTCACATCATATTCAGAAATGAACTCAAAATGGATCACAGACTTAAATGTAAAATGTAAAGTTATGACATTTCTAGAAGGAAATATAAGAGAAAATCTGTATGACCTTGGGTTAGGCAAATATTTTTTTAGACACCATAACCCAACATAATCCTTAAAAGAGAAAAAATGGATAAACTGGACTCCATAAAAATTAAGAACTTCTGTTCTTCAAAACACATTGCTAAGAGAATAAAATCTAAGCCAGAGACTGGCAGGTAATACTTATCAATCACATATCTCACAAGAGATTCATATATAGAATATCCCAAGAAACCTCAAAATTAAATAATAAAACAAACAACCCAATTTAAAAAATGGCCAAAAGATTTGAACAGACACTTCACTAAAGAAGATACAGTCATGTACCTTATAACAATGGTTTTAGTCAACAACAGACCACATATACAATAGTGGTCCCGTAAGATTATACTGTACATTTTCTATGTTTAAATACACAAATACTTCCTATTGTGTTACAATTCCCTACAGTATTCAGTACAGTAGCATGCTGTCCAGTTTTGCAGCCTGGGAGCTAGAGGCTAAACCATATAGCCAAGGGGGGCAGTGGGCTATGCCATCCTGGTTTGTGTAAATATACTCTAGGATGTTTACACAGTGATGAAACACACATTTCTGAGAATGTATCCCCATTGTTAAGCCACAGATGACTATATGTGGATGGCAAGTAAGTTCATGAAACAATGCTCAACATCACTAGTTACCAGGGAAATGAAAATCAAAACAATAACGACATATGTCTACATACCTGTTAGAATGTGTACAGTTAAGGCCTGACCATACCACGTATTGGTGAGACCGTGAAGCAACTGGAACATGCAGACATCGCTGGTGGGGATGTAAAATGGTACAACTTTCCAAACTAGTTGGGCCATTTCTTAGTTATTATAATTATTTTTTTTCTTTTGAGACAGGGTCTCAACTCTGTCACCCAGGCTGGAGTGCAGTGGCGTGAACAGGGCTTACTCCTGTGCTCAAGCGATCCTCCCACCTCAGTCCCCTGAGTAGCTGGGATTACAGGCGCATGCCAACATGCCTAATTTTTGTATTTTTTTTTGTAGAGATGGGGTTTTGCTGTGTTGCCCAGGCTGGTCTCGAACTCCTGAACTCAAGTGATCTGCCTGTCTCAGCCTCCCAAAGTGTGGGAATTACTGGCGTGAGCCACCACACCTAGCCTAACAGTTATATTCTTAATCATATCATGTGACCTAGCCATTCCAATCCTAGGTATTTGTTCAAAAGACATAAAAGCATATGCCCATTCAAAGGCTGGCACACAAATGTGCATGATAACTTTGTAAAATACCCAGACTGGAAACAATCAAATGTCTCCCAATATATGAATGGATGAGCACACTTTGGCTCATCCATACCACGGACCACTACCCAGGAATAAAAGGAATGAACTAGGGATACACACAGCAACATAGATGAATCTCAAAATATTTATGTCGAGCAAGAGAAGCCAGATAAAAGACTGCAGATTCCATTTATACAAAATTCTGGAAAATTCAGACTAAGCCAAGTAATAAAAAGCAGATGCTACGGATGGAGAATGAGGAAGGGGCCAGTGGGAGGGAGAACCGTGGGCACCGTGAGGCCACAGGGACAATGATAAATATCTAACCTCCACGGACTGTGGGGTGTTGCACGACTGTATAATCTGCAGAATTTACCAAATTGTACGCCTTAAACACGTGCGGCTTGCTGACTGTCAATCACAGTTCGGTAAAGCTGCTTTTAAAGAGCATTGCTAGAACCTTGTTTCCTTCCTCATTCACGAGACTGGCGGGGGTCGACGTGGCCCTCTGAGTCCCCCCCTCTGAACTCAGGTGACCTTTCTTAGGTGGGTCCCCCGGCTGGGTCCCTGAGTGCCCAGTAGCCCCGCCTGCCTGCATTGCTGCCCCTGCTGGGCAGGACATCCAGCAGCTTTGACAGTCGGTGGAGAAGCAGCAAGGGCGATGTGGTTTCTGAGAGCCGCACGGGTTCCCAGCGCTAAACGTGGGCGACTTTCCTTAATCTTCCCCTAGAGACAGAAGGCCACGCAATGACAACTCCAAGGGCAGGGGCTGGAGCATTTTGACTAACAGAAATGTCAAGATGACACAATGCAAGCCGAGAAACCCCAACACGAGTCCTGTACAAAGACACGTGGCCCCGCTTCTTCTCCGAGCCCCGGAGCACCGCTGGGAGGGCGCTCTCCAGGGACTGGGTGCTGTGGGACCCCCAGACCCCGCGCCCGGGCGCGAACTGGCTGCGCGGCCGCTGGGCCTCCCTAGAGGCCGGCACAGCTCCGTTTCCGAGCGGGCCTGGAAGCCCCGCCCGAGGAGCTAACCATTTATGTCACACTGTGACAATTATTCTGCATAAAATTATCATTAAAAACCCTAATTTTTCAGCCTCCAACCCCGCCAGTGGCCTTTTAGCATCCCCGGCGCCGGCGGCTGGGCCGTGATCACCGCGCTCATTACCTCGGCGTGGCGCCTCCCCCGCGCACTCGCAATCAAGCGCTAATTAAACCTGCGGGGGCTGGGGCGCGGGACGAGGGCCGGGAGGTGCCGGGTCTGGGGTCCCAGATCAGGGGTCTTGGCTCTGGGTCCCGAAGCAGGGGCCAGGGTAGGGACGGGGCGGATGCGGACCTGGGGATCCAGTGTGCAGAGTCAAGGGTGCAGGGTCTGGGTCCGGAGGCGGGGGCTGGGACGGAGGCGGAGGCGGGGTCGGGGGCCTGGGGGAGTGGTCTGGTCTTGGGGTGGGGCGGGCGCCGCGGGCCTGACCTGAGGTCCTTACCCGAGCGAGGCGACCGTGCGGCAGAGGTGCAGAGGCGCCAGGCCCTCGGCGCTGGGCAGGTCGGGGTCGGCGCGGTGCTGCAGCAGCAGGCGGGCGCAGGCCGTGTGGCCCCCGAGGCAGGCCTCGTGCAGGGCGCCGCGGCCGCCGGGGCTGGCGTCTGGGTCTGCGCCGCGGCCGAGCAGGTATCGCACGCAGGCGGTGTGGCCGTGGGCCGCGGCGATGCACAGGGGCGTGGTGAGCTCGCGCTTGTATTCCAGGGTCCAGAGGCCTGCGGGGAGGGAGGTGGAATGCAAGGTCAGGGGGAGGTTAGTGGTAGGGGTGGTGGGCGGTGTTCATTAAGGCGGAAGGAGGGTTAAAGGTAGGTACCAGGTGGGCATGTGGGGAGAAGAGCATAGAATCAGAGATGCACACAGAGACAGGGAGCAGAGAGACACACTGGGAAGAGACAGGCGGAGACAGAGGAAGAAATACAAAGGAGAGATTGAAGGCTAAAACGGAGCCAGAGAGATGGGGCGCCAGGTATTGAGAAGCAAGAGGGTTTTGCCAAATACGGGGGTGACTGGGAAATGGGGTCAGTTAAAAGCTGTCCAAGCAGGGTGCACGGTAGGCGAATTTAAGTGAGGAATCCACCCGTTCCAGGCCCTGAGTTAGGGCAGCTTGAAAGAGGAAAGTGGGTTGTGGAATTTTCCCGAATCCAGCACTCCCTTAGCTGAGCCCCAAACTTGTCCCTTTGTCGTTAAGAAGAGACAACGGACAAAACAAACTGACCCACACATCACCAAGGTTGTTCAAGAAAAGGACTCAGAGAAAGTTTAGCTCTCTTGCAAGTGGCTGAGTTTTTAGAAGCACGCTTTGATGTGGCGGTCCACATTCAGCACAATTCTGGTTTGTTTCTTTGCGCTTTTTAGGGGTGTGTGTGTGTGTGTGTGTGTAGGGTTGCTCTTTCTTGAGGGATGAATGGAGCAGGTGCTATACATTTTTACTTCTCTGAAAACTTTGGCACTTTCAAAAAGCCCGTGGAAGGTTGTTAGCGGCCAGGAGCGCTCGTGGAAACGGGGGACGTAGTCTCTGGTGAATACACTTCAAGGGGCAGGATTTCACATGGCAGGAAGGCCTTCTGATAATGATGGAAGAATCGATACCGTGGCTGTAATGAGCCGCAGAGGAGACCCTTTTCACAGGCCACCTCCTTCCTGGGACCCATGCTGAGCAGCGTTGAAAGCCCATTCATTAATTACCTACCTGCATGTGGTGCCGAGTTCCAGCCGCCCTGAGTCCCCAAGGCCCAGCCTGGAGCTTGTTGCGCACTCGGTGGGGGAAGGGGGAGCTGTGGGACTGGCGTGGAATGGTGGTGGCCAGAGGCCCCGGGGACGTGGACCTGCGTGGGTTTGAGCTGCCCTTCCCGGTGAAGACCAGGTCCGATCTGGAGGGGGTGATGGATGTAGTCTATCTACACTGTTATCCCCGTGGTAACAATAACCTACATTCCTGCAGGCACCAGCGCTTGGTTTTTTGATTGGATTCGTTTTTTTTGAGAGATGAAAACTACTTACTGCCTTCTCTGGGGAATGCTAAGTCCCCAACCCAGCCCCACCCGACCCTAGCAGGTCAGTAAACCCACTCTGGATTCCTGAGTCTTCCCAGGGACTGATGGGAAGAAGCCGTAGGTGGGGATCTAGCTCAGCCACAGTATGGGCCAGCACCGTCTCCATGTCCTTGGCGATGCAGTGAGGAAGCCTGAATCCGCTTTCTGTAACTCCCACTCTCTGGTCCCAGTTCTGCCACCAGGAGAGACATGGATTAAGGCTTCTCTGCATGTTGTGTGTCCCTCTAAGCATCGGCTCACCCATGTCAGTGCTCTCTATGAGTGTGGGCTGGATGGGCCGGCATTCCATCACGGAGGGGCACTGAGGTGGTGGCCACTGGGGACCTGCTCCGTTTACTCAATTCCCCGCCAGGGGAGCTGGAACTGACCACCGGGAAGTCTTTTCATGGGAGAACACATGGGGCCACTGTTTTCAAACAGGGTCTGGTCGTTTCTGCCGCTGGATCTGCTGCAGGGCAGTCAGCTGGCTGTGCTGAGGGAGACTGGAATCCAGGCAGCCTGAGCTTGCCTCCCTCTCTTTCCAGGCTGTGTGGAGGCCTCCGGCCACTACTCACGTGGGGGCTGCGGTTTCCTCAGTAGCAGCCCACATCCCTTCACTGTGGGCGTGCTCCGGCGTCCTGTTGTCCAGGTGTGCCCCAGGACAGCAGCAGAACTTAGGGGTGGGAAGATTCAGGAGGGAAAGAGGAACCTGATTTTGGATACAGAATGTGCAAATGATGGGTGAACATGACTATCTATTTGAAACTGTGACATTTGTGTGTGTATGTCCAGGGCTGCAGTTGGTAGTTTTGGCCTGGGATAGGTGAGGGAGAGGAGGCCCAGAAGGACTCGGCTGGGACATGCAGCCCCGACAGGAACTGCCATTTGCCTTTCCCATAGCCCCCACTGCCTCACTGATTGGCAGAAGCTGCTTGGCCCACTGACAGTGTTCTGAGTTTATTCTCTTCTCCCATGTGAGGTATAAACAGAACTGTGTCAGTTCTTTGGAAGCCGACCTTCCTCATTCTTTGCTTGCCGGAGCTTAAGAATCAGGGACATGGGACACTGGCCACCAGCCACTGACCTCAGATTCTCGAATCCCATGGTCTGGCAGAGCTGCTGTAGATTCCAACCCATGAAACTTCCTGGTAAATATGTTGCATCTGAGCCGGTGGCAGGTGGAGTGCCCAAAGCAATGCCAGCCGAGAAAGGCCCGGATGCAGCATGGTGGTCAGCAAGCGTCTACACATCCTGAGTAGGCAGGGGGAGGAGAGGACCTCTCTCCACTTGGGAGATCTGCTTGTCTGCCCAGTGCACAGCCACCATGTTCAGGCAGCAAGAGCACCTGCAGACATGTACGAAGTCAGGACCTCTGGTTTCTTCCCCTTTCCTTCCCCATTCTTGGGATTCCCTAGATTCCAGGAGGAGGATCTACAGAGAGCCCTGGGGTCCTGCCTCTATTGATGCTGGCTGTGCCCCAGTCACCCTGCTGTAGCTGTGGCATTTGCAGATTCATAAAAGAACCTCACACAGAGCTGTCTGCCAGAGGCTGCTCCGGGCAGAATTGAAGGAGAGACTTTCCTTCTTCAGCACCCACCTCCATGGCTGCCAGATGCAGGCACAGGCAGCTCTGCACCCAAACCAATGCTCCTTTGTAAAGACAAGAGGCACACACAGCGTCATCGGACAGGCATTCCTGCCAATCGCTGCTTTGCCTTTCCAGTTGGATCTCTTATAGGCCATCACCTAAAACCTACACTTTAAAACTACTGCAGAGCAAACTTCGTCAGATGTCCTTTTCTTGTATAGGTTAAACCCAGTGCCACTGTGCCCAGTCTACACACGGGAGCCTTACATTCCAGGAGAGTATTAGTAGCCCCTTAAAAATAAATGACTGAGCTTTAAAGAACAAGGGTACCTGACAGTCCAAACGTGGCTGGAGATTTCACCTGCCATTCCATCTCATCCTTATTGATCTCAAACACCACATTGGCATCCTGGAAGAACTGGTCCATGAGGGGCTTCAGATGGTCCAGGTCCCCTGTGACCAGGGCAGTGTGATATTCCAGCACTGGAGACCCTGCTCTAGCTTGCGGCTCCTTCTCTGTCTTTTGAAAGATTTGAAGTTTTCCTCTGTCTGGCCCTGGCTGTCTCTCCATTACGATACCGCCGATTTCAGTTCAGGAACGGGAAAGATGGTCTTACGGAGTATGAGCTATTTCTATTGTCATTACTCAATTGTCATCCAGTTGGGGCTCGATGGTGGTGTATTTATAGCTCCTGTGGGCTCTGATGTGATAATGGTTACTTGATATGACCAGGGGCATGTGAGCACTGGGATGTTGCAGTGCTCAGCCACCCCCTTTGTGGTGATATAGATGCTAATTCTGGAGACAGACCACATCTGGATAGCTCCAAAGCAGCTCTCCATGCACCAAGGGCAGACTCCCAGCACACATTTAATTGTGATGGACTTGTTTATCCCGCTGTTGGGCAGATGATTCCCCAGTCTTAAATAGCATTGAATTTACCTGTTCATGTGGAGTAAGACACTTACTTATAAATATGACGTCAGTGACCAGAATACTTAGCAAATAAGTAATATCCTCTCAGATTTTTTAAAAAAGTACTATATTTAGAATCTGGAAATAAAAGTCTAAAGCTCAGAGGAAAGAAACAAATATTTATGAAGTACCCATTGTACACCAGTTGCTTTTTAAGTATTACTGTATTTATTTATTTACTCCCAATAACAACCACATGAAGGAAATAGCATGACCACGGCCTCTTGGCAAGCTAGCGGCTATGCTGTGATTGGAACCCTCGTGCGTCTGTCTCAAGAGTCCGTCCTCTGTCCCCCACACCACTCTGCTGGCTTCCACTTCATCAGGTAGGACCTACTCAGAACTGGGTCAGCACTGTCAGGAGCCACTTTCCAGAGAGGGCTCTTGGCTGCCCAGGATTTAGTCTCTCTCCAAGTGAAGGCGGCGCCACGTAGCAGGACCTACTCGCAGGGTGATGGGGCTGAAAGGGTCTGTCTGCTGTCACTAGTCGGCGCTCTCCACTCCCAGCTCTTGTATGGTTTGGGTGCTATGAATGGTTTCTACATTTATAAATAGTTGGGAAAAATCAAAAGAAGAATAATATTTCATGATAGTCACAGCAACCCTCCACCTCCTGGGTTCAAGTGATTCTCCTACCTCAGCCTCCTGTGTAGCTGAGACTACAAACATGTGCTGCCACGGCCAGGTAATTTTTTTATTATTATTATTTTTTGTAGAGAGGGGGTTTCACCATGTTGACCAGGCTCGTCTCGAACTCTTGATCTCAAGTGACCCGCCCACCTCGGTCTCCCAAAGTGCTGAGATTACAGGCATGAGACACTGTGTCTGGCCAATCCCAGCACTTTGGGAGGTAGAGGTGGGAGAATTGATTGAGTCCAGGAGTTTGAGACCAGGCAAGACAGCAAGAGTCACCCCATCTCTCCAAAAAAAAAAAAAAAAAAAAAAAAAAATTAGCTGGGCATGGTGATGTGCACCTGTGGTCCCAGCTATTTGGGAGGCTGAGGTGGGGAGGATCACTGGCGCTCAAGGCTATAAGGAACCATGATTGTGCCACTGTACTCCAGCCTGGGCAGTGAAGTGAGACCCTGTCTCAAAAAAAAACTAATTACTACCTGAAATAAGTGAGGCTTCTCTTTCTTGGTTTGAACAGTGTCTTTTTGCTTTTTATCCCATCCATGTTCTCTGTTGCCATGACCAGTGATGAGCAGATGTGTGTTCCGAGGGTTGTGGCCAGCCTGAGGATGTGTGAGGGAGGCCGCACTGGACACTGCAAATGACCAGGTTCCAGATAAGTGTCCCTGGGTGTTAGGAGGCTCCATGGGACAGATGGGGGGTTCCCAAAGACATGATCTGGGGTGCTGGTACCTGTGAGTTTCTTCCAGGGATGGATAACTGATCCCCAAATGTGTGTCCCTTGCTGAAGATGAGAAATGCCACATTTTTTTTTTTTTTCGAATGAATGGTAGCAGTTCTTGATTAGTAACTTATGAGTTATTTACTAAGGTTTGGTTCAGGGCTTTATTTTATTGTCAAAAAATTGAATAAGCTCAGTTTTTTTCTTGTAATATAAATCATATGCAATTCCTTCCTTCTTCTTTTTTTTTTTTTTTTTTTTTTGAGACAGAGTTTTACTCTGTCACTCAGGCTGGAGTGCAGCAGTGTGATCTCTGCTCACTGCAACCTCTGCCTCCAGGGTTCAAGTGATTCTCTTGCTTCAGCCTCCTGAGTAGCTGGGATTACAGATTCTCACCACCACACCCAGCTAATTTTTTTATTTTTAGTAGAGACAGGGTTTCACCTTGTTAGCTAGGCTGGTCTCAAACTCCTGACTGATTTGTTTTTTCTAAGACCAGCCCAGCGGGCGCAAAAGAACCAGCGGGTAGGCAAGTGTAGGAGCAAAACTGCAAGTTTATTTTGGTAACCTAAGGTGTGGGGGAGAAGTCTGTCCGCCTCTGGCGAAGGAGGCCGGCAGAGTCCCCCCGTGGGGCGCTCGGAGGGAGTGCCCACAGTCCCGACATCCCGACAGGAGTGGGGCTGTGAGAAGGCTGCGTGGGACCGTGGCCAAGAGCTGCTTTTCTAGGAGTGGGAGGGCAATAGGCGGGGCACGGGCGTGTCTCGGGCGTTCTGCAGGTGCGACCAGGTAAATCTTGGTCTCTTCGGATTGACGTCACCTGGCGCATGCCCAGTTGATCTGCACCGTCCCAGGCGCCGGCTGCATTTTCGCGCGCGGGAAGAGTTGGTGGTGAAGAAGAACCCGGAAGTGCACCATCTTGCCTCCGTTCCTCCAAACACTGACCTCAGGTGATCTGCCCACTTCGGCCTCCCAAACTGCTGGGATTACAGGTGTGAGCCACCGTGCCTGGCTTGTTTTTCTTTCTTTCTTTCAACCATTCTTGTTTTTCACCATTAGGAAGTTGGAATGGGCCAATGATGGTGAGCGACAGAATTCTTTGGCTTGTGCACATGAGTTACAATACAAACTATGTGAGCAGAGGCTGGAGGGAGGTGAAAGGGTCAGGAGAGCTTTGCCTGGATGAGCAGAGAGAGGGACGGGAGTATGTGCCCAGGAGAGCTAAGCAGACCCTCACCCAGGGAGGCGGGCATAGCATGAGCCCCCATTTGCTCACGGCCAGTGTTAGACCTGGGGACCCATGGGATCCCATCCCCACATGGTGTTGCAACCAGGAAGCAATAGCAGAGAAGCAACAGGAAAAAAGATGTGAAATAAAGGAATACAGCTCACTGGGCTGTGCATCCTTGGTCACAGTCGAGCTTCCTAAGCTTCCTCTTATGCTAGTTTCTTCTCTCTCATTCTTCTCTGCACACAAAGGCTGCCCTGTGACTCCCCCTACCCCTCGTTAAGTGCCCCCCGACCTCTGAGTGTCCAACCAGAGCAGGCTTTCTGTGTGGGCTCTTTATTTGGAAGAGTAACCTGTTCTTTGGGTTGCCCCTTTCACCAAGATATTTTGTAACGAAGGGGTGCCCGGCAAAGGGAGACCTTTGATTTTCCTTACAAGAGGTTACAGCAAAGGGTGGAGTAGAAATCATACACATTTATGGTTTGATATAGAGGTGTTTTGACCCTTGTGGTAGAACCCTTGTTCTGACCCTTGTTACAGGCATGAGTTTATGTGCACAGACTGACCCAAGGCCTGGAGGTTCGCCCAAATGACAAAACCCACCTCTCTTCTACAGAGGAGGGCTGCGGGGTGCTGGGTGGGGAGGGACGAGGCCACGTTTGGACATCTATGATGCAGGGGGATAAGGGACAGGGGCTGTGCCATGAAAGCTGAGGGGCTCACACGGGTGAGAGTCAACCTCAGCTGGGTGTGGGGGGAGGCTTGGCCATGACCCCAGTTGGTTGCCATGGGGGCCGTGAGTTTATTTTTTTACCATGTTTATCTGACCTCTGGGCAAAGACTCAGTTCTGAGGCTTCAGAAGGGCCCACTGGGCTTAGCTCTTGGGGGGTCAGGGCCAGCTGTACTCGGGGGTTACTGCTCCCTGGACACCCATTGTTAGTGACTCTGTGTCAGGTGTGTCCCTACAGGTGGTTACCCTTGAGGTCATTTGCAGGTGATGAAACTGGGACTCACAGATTCAGTTACCTTTCTCAAGGTTTCTCAGTCCTGACAAAGCCGTGCCCAAGCACCTTCCTGTGAGTACAAGGGCTTCCTACCTTGCCCTCACCGTTGTCCCTGGAGCACGCCACACCTTAGCATAGGGATCTGCAGTCCCCGGATAGTGCCTTCATCTCTCCAGGTGTCTGTGCAGGCTGTTCCTTCTGCCTGCGGTTCTTATTTTCCCCTCCTTGCCTGGCCAGCCTCATTCATCCTCCAACACAGCTTAGCCTCCCTTGACCTCCAAGACCAGTCCTGATGTCTGTCCTTGCACCCTGACTGTGGCACTGGGCACTCTAACTATTACTGCTGTTCCTTGTCTGTGTCCCACTTCACCATGAGCTTTTTGGAGGATGCTGGGGGCTGCGTCTTCCTCTCTGGGAAGTTCTCCATGCACTGCATGGTGTTCCACACAGAGAAGGTCTTCAGTGTCAATAAGGGAGAGACCGAATGGACTGGACTCTTTGAAATTTGCTCAATGTTAAAATTCCTCAGTGGTTCTTGCTCTTATTCTTGGCCATCTGTTGCCTTTAGCCCTTAGGGAAGAACACCATAGTAACGTGGACGCTCCGCTGGCCTGGGGCAGATCTCGGGTGCTCAGCGTGGGGACTTACCTCAGATCTGTGGACCTCACTGCACAGGCCACCTTATCCCACCTGTAGAGATCCTTACCAGGTTTTGTAAGAAGACCTGGTCTGGCACAGTAGGTCATGCCTATGATCCCAGCACTTTGTTGGGTGGATCACTTGAGGTCAGGAGTTCAAGACCAGCCTGGCCAACATGGTGAAACCCTGTCTCTGCTAAAAATACAAAAACTAGCCTGGTGTGGTGGCATGACCCCGTAATCCCAGCTTCTAGGGAGGCTGAGGCAGGAGAATTGCTGCTTGAACCTAGGAGGCATAGGTTGCAGTGGGCCGAGATAATGCCACTGCACTGCAGCTTGGGTGACAGAGTGAGACTCCGTCACACACACACACACACACACACACACACACACACACACACAAATCTTGGCTACTGCATGCCCCCTGAGAACTCTTTAAAACTTTGTTTCACATGTTTTTAAAGTTCATCTCCCTTATCCACATCATCAGTAGCAAAAGCAGCATCAATGTCATCAGTGGGAACAGCAGAGACTTTTTTTCAGAGAGCCCACTGTGTGCTTAGGACTCTGCTGGTGCAGTGGAAAATGCATCAGTAAAGAAGAACTGGACCATATTTGTTAGGAACTTAGAGCCTTCATTGGAGGTCAATGCGTTTGCATGCATAAAATGACCAACAGTAGCACAGGGGAGACCACTTTCCTTCTCAAATGTCCACCAGAACAACATGATGGGCTTCGGTCTCATCTCCTTCCCCCTTCAGTTGTGTATTCCATAGTTGCACGGTTCATTTCCCCACAATAGGAAGGTCTTGGGGTCTTTCCTTTCTCTAAGCATGGCCATTTTGCCATTTTGTTTTTTCTCAGACTGATTGTTTGTGATTAGATAAATTTCTGAAGGACTTACTCATGTACAGCTATAATCTGATCCAGCTTGAACCTGTGTTTCACTTTAAACTAGCACATTTCTGATGCCTGATATAGCTTGTCATTGGTTATTTTTAAAAGGGGTGGGACGCTGGAGGTAAGTCCAGGGCTAAAAGCCATTCCACACTGCACCAGATGCTAAATTTAGCTTTCCAGTGTTATTTGTCAACAGCTCCCTAAATATCCAAGCTTGATTTCAGTAGGTAAGGCATAGTAGTCAAGAAACAGACTTTTTTTTTTTTTTTTTTTTTTGAGAGCTTTAAAAATAGCTCATGGTAGATAGCATTAGTTCATAAGTAGGACATGCAGATGACTTCATAAGTATGGCAGAGAGCTGTCTTTTTTTTTAAAGAACAATAATAGCCACATGTTGATGACTGCATTAAAACAAACAAACCTGAAAACCAACCCATTCATTCATTCATTTTCATTCATTCATTCAATAAGCATTTATGTCATCTTTGTTATGTTTTAGGATGAGACTTAAAGTTTGAGGGTTTGAAGGCAAAAAACCTAATAATACCCCTGCGTGCAAGGATCAAACAGGAGAAAGCAAGGAGCGGAGGACTCCAGCAGACAGAAGTTCTTTAGTTTTCTTTCCCAGCAGCTGAACGATGCCCTGTAGTGGCATGAATAACACTGTTTTCTGACCCAGTGGTCTCGACTGTGCTCTTTGTTGCCTGCCGCCTCCACGTTATCTATAGCTTGCTTGGGTCAGGTCATTTTAATCTCATTATTTTTTTGGTCCTCACCCTTCTCTGCTTAGTCAAAGCCGATACATAGCCTCAAGATACAACTCAGGTTTTATCTTCTTTGCCAACTTTAGCGCATATACAAATTCAACTTCTTTCAAGAGTGAATTTGCGTATGAAGTTGCTGAACAATTGTCAAAGTCTTTGAGGAACTGTGATAAAACAAAAAAAGGACCAGAAGTCTAGAGGTTTAGTTTTCAAATGGAAAGAGACTTCGGATTCCTCAGACTGATGGTCTTGACATTAGACCTGGGCAAGATCCCTACACGGATTATGAAAAGGATGGTCTGGGAGCATTTAAAAAACGGAGTGGAATCACCTGGAGCTCCGTGAGTCACTAGGAACACATCGGGGTGGACTAGAATTTTCTTCTGTGACAGGGTTATCATAAATATGTAGAGGGGGTATAGGCGACAACCTGCAATGCCAGTTTCATGACAGCCTCTTGGAGGAGATGGAAGCAGTGTGAGTCTTTCTTTAGGAAACTGGCTAAATAATGCAAACTGGAGAAATAATACACATGATGCCTTGACAGCAGTGGTTCAAACCTTGGCTGCAAAAATGAATCACCTGGGGAACTTTAAAAAACATGATACCTGGAGCCCACCTGGGAGTTTCAGGCATAATGGGCTGTAGGTGCAGCCTGGGCATCAGGACTGTTAAAAAGTCCCCCGGTGGCTGGGCGCGGTGGCTCACACCTGTAATCCCAGCACTTTGGGAGGCCGAGGCAGGTGGATCACCTGAGGTCAGGAGTTTGAGATCAGCCTGGCCAACATAGTGAAACCCTGTCTCTGCTAAAAATACAAAAATTGGCCAGGCAAGGTGGCATGTGCCTATAGTCCCAGCTACTTGGGAGGCTGAGGCAGGAGAATCGCTTGAGCCCAGGAGGCAGAGGTTGTGGTGAGCTGAGATCATGCCACTGCACTCCAGCCTGGGCAACAAAGCAAGACTCTGTCTCCAAAACAAAAAAAGAGTCCCCAGGAACTTCTACCATGCAGCCAAGTTTGAGAACCATTGCTGTGAAAGGCAGCCGTGGAATCTGTGACCCTTTCAATGCAGTGTGGAATGGCTTTTATCCCTGGACTTACCTCCATTCTGTGTGACACATATCGTGATTTGAATGCATATGTGGAAAGTTAGCGATCAGATGGGTGGCATGGAGCGTGACACAGCCAAGATTCCAAAAGGTCTCAACAGATCAGAGCAACAGGCTGATTCAATCAATGCCACAAGGCAGCATTCAAACCCCAGACCCGTAGGAATCTGTTGTCCTTGAGAATTGTGTGGCTGAAACAGCTACTCACTGCTATGGGTTCCCTGTTTGGGGCACTAGTTTATTTTTCTTGTTTTCAGGTTCAGATGTTGTTGGTTGTTTTGATGCATTGATATTTATACCCAAATTTAGATGGCATAAATGCAGCAAATTATTTGAAAACATTCAAAGCATGTCTGTACAGTAAGAGTAACTTATGTCAGATAGATGACCATTTAAGTTGTCCTTGACCTCTGTGTTTGCTTGCACTGTGTACCTTCCGCTCTCCTCCCACAATGGCAGCCACCATGGGCTTCTTTGATTTTTCTTGGTTGGTTGGTTTGTTTTCAAGCTAGCCCACTAATAGCATCACTTAGTGTATCTGGCAATCACAGTGAGGATGTGAAGGGGTCCGTCACAGTTTGCACAGCCTTATTCTACTTTTCACTTCCATGTCTGTTTCCTTTCTCTCTAGTACAGCCATGGAAATCCTCCCCCTTTTTCTTCAGTGTTGTTCTGTGCATTGCCAGGGCCCGTGGGGTTTCAACGTCTACTCCAGGGTGCAGGTCAAGGAAATGCTTCTAAACAAATACAGTGCCCTTCTTGAAAGAGAGGGATTCTGATGAATGTAACTTTCTCCAAGGCAGTACATTTAATATTTTTAGTTTTTCAAATGGTGTACTTAGTTGATGAGGAAGCTCATTTGTATGTGTGGACCGTGGCAGAATACTAAACAAATGTAATTGCTGTGGTCTTTTGTTGCAGACCATGAAGTGAATTTAGGAAAAGGAAGGCAAGAATCCAAGCAGGAGAGGAGGCCCGGCTTGTGTCTGGCTAACTGAGTGAATAGACTGAATTTCTCTACTATTTGCCAGGTAAGTCAACTGGATTTAAATATAATTTTACAAAGAATATTTTGGAGGCTTAAATAATAAGCATAATGTTTCGTCTGCAGGAGACACAAACACTAGTTCTTTATAACTGAGTCCTATGGTGTAGGTAGCTAATGAGAGGGAGTTTTTGCCTCTGGATCAAATGAGATGAAAAAGGTAAAATCCACCTTGAAATTATAATGGGTTATCCAGACGGTAGTGTTTGAATGGTGATTAATATTTTCACGTGACATTGGGATCTTTGCTTCCTGCCATTGAGTTGACTAGTGATTTTCTTTTCCCCAGAAGCCTCCAAGGATTAATCCAGCTGAGGCTGAAACCTGGGGCTGGCGGGCTTTGTGGCAGGGTCACGCTCTTTCTCCATGGTCACAACTTCCCATGCCTTCAAGCCAAGAGGTAGAGTTTTCGAGGCTGCAGGACACCCTGCCATTTTCTTCTGTTCTTAGGGAAGGGCAAATGTTCAGATTCTTTCCTAGGTCATTGGCAAATGTCTGGCTTCCTTCTGGAAACGTCCAAGTGGACAGACAGGGGCAGAAGGTCATTACCCTTGTGGACATTGTGAGATTCTGTGCACTCTTTCTTAAATATGCCAGTGCACCTTGTTGACCTGGTCAATTTCCTTCTCCCCTTTTTTACCTGAAGGGTTTCTGTAAATGGCCATGTGCTAAGTCTGATTGGACTCTGGGATAGTAACATCACTACAAACTGGTGCAGCAGCCCCAGGCCTTCCAGTGGGGTTACTTTCCCACCCTTTTCTGGTCTTTATTCTTCCTGTTTTAATGTCTAAAACTACCTTTCTTTCACCCCACTCCCTGCAGAATTAAAAAAAAAATTAAAAATAAGAAGCTGGGCAGGTATATAAAGTTCTGCTTTTAAGAGTTCCAGGACACATCCATCCACCAGAGTTAGTCACACAGATGTTAATGTCAAAAATGTTAAAGTATCTCAACCTCCTCTCTGAATAACAGTGTTAGCACAGCACACCTCATTTAACAAAACATTAAAACATTTTACTTCCTCAGATCAAGTGCATCTATTAATAATGACTTAAATTGTCTGTGCTGATTTCACATTATTAAGAAATCTCATTTCCATCAAGTGGAGGAACACAATAAGGGAGGAAACCACCTCACTGACTTATTTTCCCGTCACTGCTACCAAGCCCAGTGCAGATAATGCAGAACAACAGTCACTTCTCATTATTAGCGTGATCTTATCCAAAGGTCAAGTGCCGCTTTCACTGGCAACCCAGGAGGGCTTTTTTGGAAGCTCAGAAACAAAGGTGCCCTTGAACGCCGTGGATCCGCTGTGGATGAGTGCAAAACACAGCGGCCCAATCCTCAGCGTGCATAACCACAAGTAAATAGCCCTGGAAGGACATTTATAGACTCTGGGGACATTGCTGGAAAGCATATCATTGAAGCTCTCCCTGATAAAGGTGACGAAGTTTCTTTACAACTGGCGTGGGGATTTAATTACATGATAAAATTGCAGCTCCTGCCTCTCGAGACAAATTGCATGTTCAGACTGATTGTTTTTTATGAATCTCACACAGAGAGCAAAATACTTCTCTCTTGAAGTTGGTTTGGTCTGATTGTTCTGCCCTGTGATCCTTTATATCCCTTCTAGAAACAAGAAGTTTACCTATCCTGCAGTTGAGAAGGGTGGTCTGGGAGACAATTTGGTCGACACTGCATACAGCAAAGTGAGGCCAGTTTTGTCTGACGGAGTTAAATTCCAAAATCAGAACTTTAAACTTCCAAAAAAAAAATGATAAGAACTATAAGTGACGCTAAACCACAGGACCACTAATCACGTTCAGTTTTACTAACTTAAAATGCAAGTTAAAAATGACAAGAGATCTTTTTGCCTATTGTGAAAGATTTTTTAAAAGTCAAGTTTTTGAAGAGTTCGGTGACACTAATGCTCTCCCAGTTGGCAGGTGGGAGGGTAAATTTCTGTTCAGTTTGGAAATGTTCTATATGGAGTTTACATGTACAGAGCATTTTTCAGGTACTAGAAGCTTACAGAAATAAATAGTAGAAATCTGGCCAGGTGTGGTGGCTCACGCCTGTAATCCCAGCACTTTGGGAGGCTGGGCAGGTGAATCACCTGAGGTCAGGAGTTCCAGACCAGGCTGACCAACATGGTAAACCCCTGTCTCTACTAAAAGTACAAAAATCAGCTGAGCGTGGTGGCGGGCGCCTGTAGTCCCAGCTACTCGGGAAGCTGAGACAGGAAAATTGCTTGAACCCGGGAGGCAGAGGCTGCAGTGAGCCGAGATCGTGCCACTGCACTCCAGCCTTGGCAACAGAGTGAGACTCTGTTTCACACACAAAAAAAGGTAGAAATCCTTGCCTTTAAGGAGTGTTGAATTGAGTGGGAGGGCAGACGGCCACCATTAACTAGCGGTGGAATCAGATCACTGCTATATGGAGGTATAGGTATTAAGATGGGGATGCCTCAAATAAGGGATCAGAGTGGTGGGCTAGGGAAAGGGCCAGCTTTCCCCTAATGTGGCATCTGAGCAAAGCGAGAGGGAGGTGTAGGACACGGAAGGTGCATTTCCTCCCCCGGATGTCTGTTTTCTCCTCTTGATCTCTTACTGCCGGGAGCTGTACCCTATGTTCCGGCCTGAGCAAGAGGCAGGTGTCACTAGCCACCATGCTATGGTGCATGGGGACACAGGTGCAGTCAGGAAGGCAGCCAGCCCTTTGATGACGTGGAGGGGTCAGGCCGACGGGCACCTGAGCAGGAAATGAAGCCGTCACAGACAACAGGCCTGTGATTCAGGACTGAGAGGAGAGGAGGGACCTAGATCCTTTGGTGGACACACAGATGAGCCACCCAGGCGCCAGCTGTAGGGAGGACTTGTCACCCCAGCTGTTGGCTCCTCCACGGTTTGCCTCAGCTGCAGAGCTGCCTCACCCAGGAACACACTCCCCGCAACGTGGCCAGATCCAGTGACGGATCCAGGTGCAGCTAGAGCTGTCCTGCCATTTTGGCCCCAAGCAGGGAAAACTGTGACAGGTCATCTCTGTTCCAGAGCTGCCCCTTGGGGTCAGCCAAGGCGTGGTTAGGCGGTGTCAAGGATCCCCACTGCCCTTGCCAGCCAGGCTTTCTAGGTGTTAATCCTATGAAGTTTCCTGCGAAACAAGCTCTGGTCAGCATCCAACACTGACCCCTGAGCTCACGAGCCACTGGGAGGATGGTGGGTGTGTTGCTGGCACACAAGAGGGCAGGAAGCAGCAGAGGAGGTGGCTGTGCAAAGGCCAGGAAGGCACTGGGGACTCAGGTGTTGTGGAGATGTGGCTTGGACCAGAGTTTCTTAAGCACCCGAGGTGAGGGAGCACGGATTTTCTTTTCTTTTCTGAGTCTAATTTGTTGCAGTTTGATTCTCATTCAAGGGCCTCAGTCTTTATTTTTGTTTTTATTTTTATTTTTTTAAATTTATTTTTATTTATTTATTTATTTTTTGAGACGGAGTCTGGCGCTCTGTCGCCCAGGCTGGAGTGCAGTGGCCGGATCTCAGCTCACTGCAAGCTCCGCCTCCCGGGTTTACGCCATTCTCCTGCCTCAGCCTCCCGAGTAGCTGGGACTACAGGCGCCCGCCACCTCGCCCGGCTAGTGTTTTTGTATTTTTTAGTAGAGACGGGGTTTCACCATGTTAGCCAGGATGGTCTCGATCTCCTGACCTTGTGATCCACCCGTCTCGGCCTCCCAAAGTGCTGGGATTACAGGCTTGAGCCACCGCGCCCGGCCTTGTTTTTATTTTTTTAAGGACAGCATCTCACTCTCTTGCCTAGGCTAGAGTGCAGTGGTACAGTCATAGCTCACGGAACCTGAACTCCTGGGCGCAAGTGATCCTTCCACCTCAATCTCCTGAGTAATTGGGACTATAGCCACTTGCCGGTTAATTTATTATTAATTTTTTTTTTTTTTTTTTTTTTTTTGTGGTGGGAGATGGGGTCTCACTATGTTGCCTAGGGTGGTCTCTAACTCCTGGCCTCAAGCGATGCTCCCCCGCCAGCCTCCCACAGTGCTGGGATTACTGGCCTGAGCCACTTCACCTGGTCTGATTCTCTTTCAAAGTACAATGAAATTAGTTACTGGCAAAAATAAAACTGAAAAACAACAGGTAATTACAAGTCTGCAAATCAAACTCATAGATGTTACGTTAATGTGTTAAATTGCTGTAAACATGTCTAAATACTTACTGTCAATTTCTATCAAACACTTCCCACAGTGACTCCTGCCTCCTCAGAGTAGCCCTGTGACTAATCAGCCTCTGGGTGGGTGCAGAGATGTGGGGAGAGAACAGCAGAGAAGCCGGGAGAGAATGAACGGCAGGGCTGAGTTAGCTCAGGGTACATCTTTAGGCCTTTGGATGCCTGTTATAATATTTAAACTGTGTGCTGTTGGACAGGAGTCACCAAACTTTTTCCATAAAGTGCCAGACAGTAAATATTTTACATTTTGCAGGTCATGTGGTCTCTGTGGCAACTGCCCAATTCTGCCACGCTCACATGAAAGCAGCCATAAAGAATATGTAAATGAAGGAGGTGGCTGAGTTCCAATAAAACTTTATTCATAAAAACAGGCAGCCAACCCACAGGCCAGCCTTTGCTGTAGGCAGTACAGAGCATGGCAGGTTTGTGGGAAGAAGAGTTACATGATGCATCTCCATATATCGAACTGATTGCACCCTTCTCTCTGCACACGTTTCACCCCTTCACTCCCATGGAACCTGCTGTTTATTCTGAGTAAACCTGACTCAGCAACAGGAATTGAAACCACACAGCTGACTTCCTTCTGTCAACTCTGCCCTTCTTCTGGTTGGCTGAACTTCTGTTTATTCTCAGAGTAAACCTGACTCAGCAACAGGAGTTGAGCACCCAGCCGTGCGAGCCCACACAGCCGACCCCCTTCTGTCAACTCTGCCCTTCTTCTGGTTGGCTGAACTTCTTGGATCTATAAGCTTATGTTTTTTACAACTAAAATTGGGAAACGCTTGGTAGTTATTTCTTTTTTTTTTTTTTTTTTTTTCAGCATTCAAAATCTTTTTAATAACAGGGTAGGATCCAAGGTTAGTTTTTGTAGCCTCGGCTGGCCCGTCGGCCTCTGGCACGCTCGAATTTCCGGCCCTTGGAGCGGACGTAGGGTTTGGTGTGGCTGTGCGGGGTTCCTGGGGCCTTGCCGAAATGCCGGTACACCTCTCGGCCCTTGCGAGGACCGGAGAGCAGGACAGTGCCGCAGCCCGTGGGGGAGTCCAGGGCCAGCTGGTCGAAAGTGAGGATCTTGCCTCCTGCCCTGAGGATGCGGCTGCGGGCCCGGCTGGTTACGCGCAGTGCACATACCTTTAGTTTGGGCACCTCCTGAACCCGCACGTCGTCCGTTATGGTCCCCACAACCAGGGCCGTTTTGTTTTCCCGGCCAGGAAGCTTCATCTTCCGGATCATCCGGGAAAGGGACAGAGGTGGCCGGTTGGTGCGACTCATAAACAACCTCTTCAGCACAACCTGGTTGAATGTGGAATTGGTTCTTCTGGCCAGAAACCTGTACAACTTGACCTACAGCCTCAGGTAGATATGCTGGCTCTTGGGCTCCTTGCGCCGAACCTTTCGGTCCTTGTTGTGGCGAATGTCAACTCCCATGATGGCGCCTCCTTCTCTGCCAGGTCTGGAAAGCGGTAGTTATTTCTTTAATCGTTTTTTCCATCCTGTTATTGCTCTTCTCTTCTCTTTCTTGGACTCCAGTTGTGTATGTTAAACCTTTTATCTTGTCCCACAGACCCTGTTCATTTAATTTCCCATCATTTTACTTTCTCTTCTTCAGATCAAATATTTTTCGATTGACGTTTTCAAATTTGCGGCTCTGTGGTCTGTCCGCCTCCATCTGCTGTGAAGCCCATTGTTGGTGGGAACAAGACCAGCCCTAGCTTCAAGGGAAGTGGGTGATGGGGTTGCCCAGATCTCCCGCGAACTGTCATTCCCAATGCGGGAGGTGGGGCCTGGTCGGAGGTGATGGGATCATGCGGGCGGAGTTCTCAGGAATGGTTTAGTGCCGTTCCCTTGGTGCTGTTCTCAAGATAGTGAGTGATTTCTTGTGAGATCTGGTTGTTTAAAAGTGTGTAGCACTCCCCACCTGGCTCTTTCTCCTGCTCCTGCTCCTGCCGTGTAAGCCGCCTGCTTCCCATTTGCCTTCCGCCACGATTGAAATTTTCCTGAAGTCTCCCCAGAAGCCGAAGCCGCTATGCTTCCCATACAGCCTGCAGAACCGTGAGCCAATTAAACCTCTGGTATTTCTTTTTTTTTTTTTTCTTTGAGATGGAGTCTCATTCTGTCGCCCAGGCTGGCGTACAGTGGCACGATCTTGGCTCACTGCAACCTCCGCCTCCCAGGTTCAAGCGATTCTCCTGCCTCAGCCTCTTGAGTAGCTGAAATTATGGGCGCACACCACCACGTCTGGCTAATTTTTGTATATTTTGTAGAAACAGGGTTTCACCATGTTGGCCAGGCTGGTCTTGAACTCCTGACCTCAGGTGATCCATCCACCTCCGTCTCTTAAAGTGCTGGGATTAGAGGTGTGAGCCACTGCGCCTGGCCTGGTATTTCTTTATTGCAATGCGAGAACGGACTAACACAGTGGGGAGATGTATTTCTTTCTTCAGGTGGTCATGTTGCACGCCACAGGATTTTGCTGGTAAAGCAGGGGAGGAGGGTGGTTGTGAGGGGACAGCTGGCAGCTGGTGGCATCTCCTGGCACCTGTCCTTTCTCCTCTATCTTCTCTTTAACTAGGTAAAAGAGTCAGGTGTTTTCTTTACAAATTAAGATGACCTCATTCCTTTGCTGAATGGCTCCTCATGGCCTTTCCAAGTAAGTGTAAGCACCTGTGCCTAGAATTTGTGGCCTCAAACAATATCGTCCCAATCTCTTTGCCTGGGGCTTCCTCTCTTCTCTGACTTACACACCCAAGTCCCAGTTGGGTCCCACTTCCCTGTCCCACGTGCCATGCCTTGGGGGCACTACGTTTGCTGCTGGCCTCCCTTTATTTGGGCTTCCTTCCTTTGGGTCACAGTCTCCCAGGAACATGCTCCTCTTTTGAGGGTGGAGCCAGAGGATTTCTACTGTGTTCTCCCTGTGCTATTTGGCGCATTAATATTTATTTTTTATTTATTTATTTTTAACTTCTATGTATTCATTTGTTTTTTGGAGACTGACTTTCACTGTTGCCAGGTTGGAGTGCAGTGGCACGATCCCGGTTCACGACAGCACCTTCCAGCTTAAGTGATCCTCCTGCCTCAGTCCCCCACGTAACTGGGACTATAGGTGTGTGCCATCACGCCCGGCTAATTGTTGTATTTTTTGTAGAGATAGGGTCTCGCCATGTTGCTCAGGCTGCTCTCAAACTCTCGGGCTCAAGAGATTCGCCCACCTCAGCCTCCCAAAGTGCTAGGGTTACAGGCATGAACCATCATGCCCAGCCCATAAATATTTATTAGGTACCTACTATGTGCAGGATGTGTCAAATAAGACAAACCTAGTCCCTGTCCAATCTCCAGGTGCAGAGGCTGGCATTAAAAGATAGTGGGGCATTGGATGCGAAGCTAGAATCAGGCTATAGAGAGCATGCCTGCCATTTCCAATTAGTTCCTTCGGAATGTTTATTTCTCAAGCCGAGCACTTGTGGCAGGAAATTGTCGTCATCTTGGAAAGGTAGAAAAGCCTCTTCGCTATTATTCTCATTTCTTTTTGTTCTTTCCAAACTCTCCAGTGTGCTTGGGAGTGATGCTAATAGATGTATGTCATCAGCATACATTATTTCTTTATTAGCCCGTTTCTCAATTTTGATTCTGAAAATATCCTGATTTAGTCTAATTGCAATTTCACTGTGTTCCACGGGCAGTGATGGTTCGTACTTGGGGGGGAGCTGAGACGCGACCCTGTAGGATTTTTTTTCTTGCCCATGTGCCTTTGAAGCTGGACCATTAGCTCTAAGGCATGCATCTCATCTCATCACAGTGTGATTCAACCTGCTTCTGGGAAAAAAAAAAAGAGCCTAGGGTGTGTGTCTCATAGAAAGCAAAGAAACATTTTAATTCTAGGTGGTGGGAGATATTTTTCTGTATCTAAAGAGAGGGCTGCTGCTGCAGCCATTTTATTTCTAAATAATTTAACTATATTCAAAGATAATCTGATGTTATTGTAGGAAAGTGTATTTCTAATAAATTCCACTTGATCTGGGTGAATCAATTCAGGCAGCGCATAATTGAGTCTGTTAGCAAGGACTTTAGCAAGAATTTTGCAATCAGCGTTAATTAAGAAGATGGGACAATAATTTGTGCATAATTCCGGATCTTTTCCTGGCTTGTGAATCAAAGTAATAAGAGCAATGCTCAGGCTGGTGGTGGGATAGTGTCATTAGGTGCTGATTTATAAGTACTTAGAAAGGTTTAATTTCATTTTGCTTCGAGCAGGGTCTCCCTGCCCCCACGCTCTCTGGTGGGATGAGAAGTCAAGACAGCAGAACGCTTCTCCTCCTGCCTGCCCTGCCGTGGGTGACCTCTCGCTTCCCATTTCTGTTTTTATTCTCCAGCCTAGCACCCCACTCACTTGCCTGTGATTTTTTGGATTATTTTTGCTCAATGATTTGAAACCAGGGACTCCATCTACTGAGATTGTGTGTGTGTGTGCATGTGTGCATATGCATATATGTGCATCATGTCAGATTAAAGGGTTGTAGACAGCTTCACTGGGAAGTTTTTTCAGGGACCTTCCTGCAAAATGTCTCTGGGTGGGTAGGCAGCAAGAGTCCCTGACTACAAGTCAGGAAGCGTACCTGCTCTCGCTCTGCTCCTAACTGGCTGTCGACTAGCAACACAGGTGAGCAGCAGTGTTCCCGTCTGTAGAATGTAGCTGTGGGATGAACTACAGGCGCCGTGGAGCACAGGAAAGGGCACTGGGTTTATATTGCCGACTGCGGAACCCAAGGTGTGTCATGCAACTTCTCCAAGCCTCATTTTCCTCAGCCGGAGGAGTGGAAAGGTGAGAGCTCTTGGAGATGCTCTCACCTGTTCTCCAGGGAACAGCAGGTCCTTGACGCATTGCTGACTCCTCCTTCTTTGCCTCTGTGGAGGACCAGTTTCAGTTTGAACATGCCCTGATTTGGGGACTTTTTCTTCCTAAGCCTTGAGCCAAGCTGCTGCTTCATCTGTGCAATATGAGTTTGTAAACCAGCTTCCTACGCACCTTCCAGCTGGTATCCTCGCTGCCTCTTGACCTGAACCTCAGCACTGGAGCCCTTCCTTCCAAGGCGGGGTGTGGCCCACACAAACCCCTGTTAGAATCCACCACTCCTGGGAAGGCAGTGGGGGTCGGGAGGCTTTGTTCATCCCCTCCACAAACACAAGCCATTTGTCTTAGAACCTGAGTTAGTCCGATTGGTAAAGATGCTTAGAGATGATCCAGACCAATCCATTTTTGAAAATGAGGAAATTAAGGTTCAAAGAGGTGGTCTGACATGTTCAAGGTCACACAGGTCATGGGAGAGCTTAGGCAAGAACCTGGGTCCCCTTCCTCTCAGTCCCTTGCCCTTCCTATTACACCACGTCTCGGCACCGCTATCAATGGGTACGCTCTTGTCATTGCGTTGGAAAATGATTCCTCCAAGGTGGGAGCTGTGCTCATTTAACTTAGAGTCAACCATTTGGTTTGTCCTGAGTGATGTTATTCTCCAGGCATAAGGAAAGATGTCTGACTTAAAGGAGCAGGGGATATGGCCCATGTGTCATGGTTCGTCCCGCATCAAGCCTTAGATGAGAAGTCTAATTCTGCAAATGGACCCCATTTTCACATGTGTGCACATGTCCGTGGTGTGTTTACCCTCGCTCATTCCCCACCTATACATGCGGCTGGTGAGATCTCTTAATAAAAACTCAATTAGTATTTCTTTAACTTTCCTCGGGATGCTTAAATACCATTACCCCAAACACAACATAATGCCTCTATTTTTCTATTTCAATCAAGAATTCAAGTAGCATCTTGACTTGTATATAATATATCAGCAGCAAAATCATGGAATGCTGACATCCTTAATAATAGCAATTAGTAATCAGTTGTTTCTTAAGTCGTTTGATTACACTAGTTACCAAATTGTACAGTTGATGCATTTGGGGGCGAGATGGGTCTCACTGCCCCTCCCCCAGCCGTCCTTTCTCCCTCTCTGTGTTCTCTGCAGCTACTGAGCCAATTGGTATTGAAAAGAGGCAAGCACAAATAATGCAGTTGTTACTAATATTAAACAATAGAGACTTGGCTTTAGCAGAAAGTAGAATTAAATATTTCTCTGCAGAAACACAAATCCCGATAGTGTCTGTGGAAATGCAGTCTGTGCCCACCCAGCTGAAGGTGAGCAAAGGAGCTTGGCTCCTCCATGCCAATCACTGCACCCAGAGTCCGAGCTTTCTCTCAGGGCTAAAACCCTGTGCTAGGCTCTGGATAGAGTGTTAGGTGACGTTCTTGCCCTGGAGGAGGTTGCATTTGGGTTTGAATTGTCCTGTCGGTATATAAAAACCAGCCTAGCACGGCCATGCATTTCAGTAATGGATGGAGACTTTAGCCTTTAGGCATTATGCTTTCATGGAGGGAGGATGCAAGATTTCTGTCCCAGAGCTCAGGGATGGCCTTCCAATGGAGGTGACCTCCCCTGCTTGGGATCTGGAAGGATAAGATGGCAAAGGTGAGCAGAGGAGGTGTAGCCCTGGCTGGGAGGATCCTGTTGGGATGGGGAGGCTGACTGTAGGGAGCTGGGGGGCTTAGCCTCAGTGAGCCCAGCAGGATGTTGGGCGTCCCAGGTCCATCCTTGCAGGAGAGCAGGTGTCTTCGCAAGGGCACAGGCCAGTCGCCTCTTTAAGAGAACTCGGATTGATGGCCATTCTCCTGCCTAATGCCTGCCTCAGGGTGTGTTCTGGGCTTTGCCCCAATGTCTGCTAGGGCTAAAATTTTCAGTTCCTTTGACTTCTGCCTGCACCAAGGTGGGGGCACATGTTCACCTGAGGGACTTCTCCAGAAAAAGTTCTTTCCACCATTGGATACCACTTTTTCTCTATGCTTTTTTTTTTTTTTTTTTTTTTTTTGTGGTGATGTTGACATGGATGCATCAAAATATATTCTGTTTCTTTCTGTTCTATTTGGTGGAAGTAATAAGTTTACAGGCCAATGAGCATGGTGATTGCAGTGCAACAGGCAGTGTCCTCAAGTGATCATGTTAACATGCAGAAAGAATGGTTTTCTTTTTCTTATTTTTTCACATTGTCATTTTTTGAACAAAACTCAGAGTTCTCCTGTTTACTGAGGTTGTCCTTGGGATAGAAACCTCTTCCCTCTTCTTTCCCCCAGGTACTTTTGCCAACATGAGCCTTGACCCTTGCCTTCTCCTGGCCCGGGTGGGCATCTCTAGCTCTGCCCCCTCTCTTGGCCCAGCCCCGTTTTTCTGTGTTATCATTCCTTCCTTTTCACGTTCTTCCTCTCAGGGATTTAGATGCTTGACAGGGTCTATTCCCAAAATGTGCTGCATTTCAAGGTCATTGCGATGAGTTTTGACCACTGTTCAAAAATTGTAAAGACCCTACATGTAGCTTACAATCCAAACAGCTCTTTCTCCCATGAAGGATGATCCCCCCCAAACTTTCCCTTGCCTTGAGAAAGAGAACATTTGTTCCCACAGGAAAAAGGAGCCTACGCCCATTTTAGGCTGCGACAGTGAGTCTTTGGGATTATGGCTTCAGGGAAGCATGGAGAAGGAGGGAACCTAAACGATGATCCAAGCCAGCAGCCGTTCCCCAAGAGCCTCTGCAAATCACCAATTCTATGGGTTGTCAGCAGACATGAAAGTGAGGTTCTGGGGTGAGATGAGAAACCGCGCCAAATGCAATTGCAATCCTTAAGTCCCTTTGTGGTAAAACTCCTCCAAGTCTTTGATATGTCATCATGACAATCTCTGAGGGGAGGACCCAGCAGAAAGCAGTTCCCAAGCTCATCCCACCATGGAGCTTTTCTCAGGAAGCTTGTGGGTCTCTATGTGAGAAGTAGTGATCTAATCTCGTACCCTCGTTAATAAGTGGAACTCCCAGCTAGATTCATCTTCTTCCTAGCCTTTCTCTGCCTCCTTCAAATCCTAGTTTCCCGTGTTAGCCAGAGTGGCATACCCCAAATGAATGTCTGACCTTATTGCTCCCTGCACCCTCGTCCTGAAGTCCAGCCTGTTTTCTCTGTGATAAAGTCACTGATAAGGCATGCCCTAGGATCACCTGTTTAATCATTTAGCATACCATCATCCTGAATTGAAGCAACCTGGAGAGACCCAAGCACTTTAAACATGTCATCAGTATCAAATTGTTCCTGCACTGCTGAATCATTAGGTAGGAAAAAGTACATGTGTATGTGTATCAGTTCGTTTTCATGCTGCTGATAAAGACATACCGGAGACTGGGTAATTTATAAAGACAAAGAGGTTTAACAGACTCACAGTTCCACATGGCTGGAGAGGCCTCACAATCATGGCAGAAGGCGAGGGAAGAACAAAGGCATGTTTTACATGGTGGCAGGCAAGAGATAAGGAGGACCAAGCGAAAGGGGAAGCCCCTTATAAAACCTTCAGATCTTGTGAGACTTATTCACTACCACAAGAATAGTATGGGGAAAATAGCCCTCATGATTCAATTATCTCCCACTGGGTCCCTCCCACAACACGTGGGAATTATGGGAGCTGTAATCCAAGATGAGATTTGGGTGGAGACACAGCCAAACCATATCAGTATGTAATTTATAACTTAATGGATTCATTGTGGAAGGAGTGTAACTTTCCTATCACCATTTTCACAGTTTCAAGTGTTTGGTAAAATGAGACACACAGGAAAGATTTTGCAGGGCAATTAGCCATGTGAAAAGAAAGGATATTTAGGTTCAAGATTCCCAACACACAAGTCTTCAACCGAGTGGGACAGGTTTATAAAGGAAGAGCTATTGAGAGGACGCTTGCTGCAGTCGGGATCCCAGCAGAAAGCAGATGGCATGAGCTCAGGGCATGTTGAAGGCAGGCAGGGTTACAGGAGCTACAGGAGACCACCTACAGGCGGCAGCAGCCACAGTGGGTGGCCATTCCTAACCCTGTACCTGATGGTGCAAGAGGGGCAGGAGCTGCTGGGAAGGAGCGGAGCCTTCCGCAGAAGGAGGTGCTAAACCCAGCAGTGATCTGGCAAGGAGGGCCGGGGAAGCACTCGCCCTGCCCTCGCTTTCCCCCAGCTCCTTTCATTAGTGGCACCCAACAGGAGCCAGAGGGCAAGTGGGACTGATGCAATTTGCAGAGATCAGCCTCGGGGGCTGCTTGGGTACGGTGGGCCTTGAGGGCAAATGCAAGATATACAGCTCAGCACTCACGGTCCAATCACTGCTTGTGATGACAACCTTCCCTAACCACATCCCCCCAGGGCAATCATCTAGAGAGATGGAAGGTACCAAGTTTTGGATCATGGCTCTTGACCCCTGCCAGATATTAGGAAAACCAAGGTGAAGAGGAAGCAAGAGAAGGTTCCTTCCTAAAGCGGCTTGCTTAAGTCCCCGCTGCAAGGCAGCCCAGGAAGTAGACCCGAACCAAGGGGGTGGGGCAGACCCCCCCGGCAGTTCCAATCTCAGACCTCAGCACCTCAGCACCCTGAAAGCTCCATTCCCTGGCAGCAACTCTCACACACGTCCCATCCGTGTTCCTCCTGCATGTTGCGCACATGTGTGTGCATGTGTGCACCTCTGTTGGAAGGGAGAATGGGGGTGAAGAGGAGCCCTCAGCATCCCTTAGGGGCCAAGACTAACCTCGTCCCCTAATCTGACAAGCTGGGAAACAGCACAATACAACTAAAAGTAAATCACAGGTCAGGAAAACACTTTCAGGAAGCACAACGAAGGGATGATTTCTATGCTCCATGAAGAAGTCCGACAAAATGATAACAATGATTCAAAGAGACGGAGCGTTCCTGCCCAAGACCCAAATAGACAAGTCTTGCACCTGATGAGGCCTACAAAGAAAAAAATCCTGTGGACAAGGCTTCGTCCAGACCTGCAAAGAAAGGATGGGCGCAGGCAGTGAAGAATTACCAGTGTACGCTTATTAAATAGCAATTTAATACAAACATTCATTACCAGCGATGCTCCTTGGTGAGGCTGTGGCAAAACACATCACCTCACTGTCAGAGGGAGTAGAAACCCTTGCGGAAAACAATTTGGAACCAATTTAGAAACAATACACTTTGAAAAAATGTTATGTTCTTGTTCCGGTTATATGGCTCCTAGGAATTTATGGTAAGGATATAATCCCAAATAAGAAAAAAGCCATATGAATCCTAATAAAGATGCTCATTACAGCATTATTTATAGAAGCAAAAAGGTAACCAAATACTATATTTTTGTAGGCATTTGGTTTAAGTATTTCAATAGGGGATTGAAATTAGGAAGACTAGCAACATGGAAGATACTTTAGATTTTTTAGATCTCGGGGAGCAGAACACACAATTATGTATATGATATGGTTATCAGTGGGTGAAATTTACATATGCAAATGGACAAGCTTGGAAAACAATGGAGCCACAGAGCAGCCACTGTAGTGGATTATGGCACCAAGGGTTAGTTTTTTTGTGTTGTGTTGCACTTGTTGCTTATGTAGCACATGCATGTACACGGTCTATGCGGTACACGTGTATCACATATGTACGAGAGTCAGATATCCGAGTACATATCATTTGCTTTTTCCAAACATTTGCCCCTCTACCTCCAGGATCTGCCCACCCATCAGCGTAACTTACTAATAAAGTTCCAGATGCAGCAGGCTCGTTCTGCTTACCTAGCAGCATGCCGGGGGGCAGCTGAGCTGAGGGGTCTTTCATCCAGTCGTCATTGGCCAGTTCTATCACGGCGTCTACGGGCGTGACTTCAGTGCAGATTAAATCCCCCAGTCTCTCCTCATCTTTGGCATCCAGGGCAGACTTTAATCTCTTCACTAAATCTGAGTTGAGTGGGTAGTCGGGAAGGTAATCCGAGTTGGACATTGTTGTGTCGTTTGTGCAGTGACCAGCCCTTCTTTTCTTCCTCTAAAGTGACTCCAAAGTCAGCAGCTGTCTGCAAGAGTGGCGTGAGGGCTGCTATAAGTAGCAGCACCCTGGCTCCTCTTACAGTCCCTGGGGAGGGCCACCGGCCAGCAGGGAGGTGTGAAGTAATCTTTCCAGAGGCCTCAGCGAAGGATTATTCTAGAGGTGGGGGCAGCGGACATGTTTGTGAGTGGTGTAAGAAGGAGAGACAAAATTTTCAAAGAGAGCTTTCATGGGTATTGTTGAATAATGTCTCCTTTTATCAAAAGTGAGGCTCTCTTCTGAAACTTTTTAAACCTCTTCCTGGCACTGGGCTTGGACCTCCGTTCTGCAGAAAGGGATATTTTCTAATATTCTACCCCTTGTGTTCCTTCACTTCCTCTAAAAGGAACATCTGGTCACCTGTAAATTGGACGTGCCTCAAACTGCATAGAATAGAATGGAATCTTTGGTTTCCAAATTCAGAGAAGGACTGGCTGATCTCAGGAAGACAAAAGCGTCACAGAAGTGAGAAAAAAGTAACCTAAATATTACCTGCGACCTCCCCGTGCCTCAAAGCTGGTAAACTTGGCTCAAAGCCTATAATTCCATGACTTGTGGGAGTGCAGAGCCCTCAGGTGGATTTCTGTGCACTCCTAGGGGCAGAGTTGGGGCTTTCTCTCCTTGACCTGTGTCTTCAGTGTGCTTGGGTCTCTGCATGACAACTTGGGCATAAGCACAGCTGTTCCTGCAGCTTCTCTGCTGACACCAAGTGTACTGTGGTCTCTGAGGGCCCAGTGAAGGCCGTGGAGCTTACAGGGCCTCCTTCGCCTTGCCTTACCTCTTGCCACCTTTTCCATTCCCCACTTTCTTCTCCCCTGTGCTTAATTTTATGTCTCAATTTGGCCGGGACCACAGTGCCCAGAGACTTGGCCCAACGCTAGTCTAGATGTTTCTATGAAGGTGTTTTTGGGATCAGATTAGAATTTCTTGAACCGGCAGACTTGGAGTCAGGCCAATGGCCCTCCCTAATGTGGTGTGGGCCTCAGTCAGCTGAAGGTCTGATTAGAACAAAAGACTGACCTTCCCTGAGCAAGAAGGAATTCTGGCGGCAGACAGCCTTTGGTCTCAGCCTCAGGTCTTCCCTGGGTCTCCAGCCTATCAGCCCACCCTGCTGATGATGGATTTATCAAGACTGCGCAATAGTATGAGCCAATTCTTGAAGAGAAATTCTCTGTCTCTCCCTACATACTGTTGGTTCTGTTCCTCTGGAGAACACTGACTAATATACCCACTTCCTCCTTTCAGCTCCTTTGTGTGATTTTCCAGCTTCTGTTCCATCTGCACTTGAGGTGCCAGGCACTGTAGTTCCTGCCCAACATCCACTCTCCTTCCACCTGCCCAACAAGGCCTGGCTTTCTTGGCGGGGGCACTGTGCCCAGTCCCTGGGGATGAGTCACATTGATTTAGGTCAGTAGTGTCAGTCCCAGTCTCATCTGCCTGCTAATCGATGTCCAGTCTCCCTTGCAACCCAATTCTGGCTGGCGGTAGCAGGCATGGGCTGCTGGGGTGAGTCTGGGAAGTTATCTGCTTTCCTGATCAAGAAGGACAGAAGTGGCTGGCATCTCTCTTTCCTGGTCTTGTTTCCTTGAACATGGACATGATATCTGGAGGTGCAGCAGCCACATCACAGCCGGGAAGCAACAGATATGAAATGAATGATTATCACACAAAGGAGAGTGGGACGGAAAGTGGGGGAGACACTGGGGATGACATTTCTGAACCCCTGCCCCAGTTCTGGAACCCCAGCCACCAGACCTCTTGTCTTTATGCCGTAAGCACTTTCTGTGTGTTTTCTGTTACGTACAGCTGAAGGCATTCTTGATTGATACAGCTTGTGTATTTACTCTGCCTTTCAATCATGGAAATGTCCTGGTTTTAGTCTAAGGAGGTACCGGGGGAATGGCTCAGCCAGTGAAGAACTTGAGTTGATCCTCCCAAGCCTTCTATTCTTTGATAATAGTAATACCCTGCCTTCTATGATAAAACCCCAGTGGATTTTTAAATGACAACAGCCAACTCCAGACTCCCCGAGTGGAGGAGCAGTGGCACCACAGGTTGGGCTCATGAATGAGCAGCAGCCAGCGCCACTGGAGTGACTGCCTTTTAGTGTCACAGACCCTGACAAATGGACCCCGATGGAGACATCCTTGGAATCTCTGGCAATGGACTCTGCCCAGAAGGGAAATACGAACTCCGAGCATCTGCCTGCTGTTCAGAGGCTTGACCGAACTGCAGAGTATAATTGGTCTCGGCTTCTTTCTTTGGCCCAAGAACTGGGGGTTCTGAAGGAGATTTTTGAGCTTAAATTTCCAAGCACAAATACTTTGCAGCATCAAATGTCTTACATGTAGGGAGAAATCTAGCACTAGTACATTTGTGTAGGTACAATGAAATGGGGGGTAGTGACCATAGGAAAATGATCAGCACTGGGGCAAGGCAATTTAAAGAAACAAAACGAGAATTATTAGAGACTGCTATCAAACTTCAAATCAGAAGGGAGGTAAAGATGAAGCACTTGTTAGGCAGATAATAAGATGACAAAGCCTCAAAATATGGCACTCACTGATCTTAATTACCAAGCTATCTGCTGGGTGTTTAATCAGTGGCACATACACTATGCTAATTATTCCAGCTAATTTCGTTATAATGCAATTCTTTATCAGCCCTGCTATGTATAAATTAGGAATTGAAATGTAACTAACACAAATTATATTTAAGGCAACATGAATTTCTTTATTTCAGCATGAAATCTTCTAGTCTCTATTTCTTTATTTTTGTGATTATCTAATGTCACCCCCTCCCCACCCCAGTCCCCCGCAGCCTAAACCATCATTTGAGGAGAAAGGAACCCAGCACAAATATTTCCCCTTTTAACTTCTAGGAAATCATCTGTTTGACTTTCTCCTTCAGCGATTGTCCTTGAAAGGTGTAGAATATGTTTCAGCAATCAGTGACAGACGGATCCTGGCTTTCTCTGCATCAGATAAAGGGCGCTTTATTGTTCTATTTTAATTTTTAAATAATCATTGGAGGGTACCATAATTTATGTATTTTCAGTGACATATTGTATGTAACTTACATCAAGTTATGTTTACAAATGTGTTTAGATGAGGACTAATAACACGTATCTTATAGAGAAGCATAAATATTGTCTGGAATTTTTAATGTCATGCCGCTCTGCATCCAAAGAGGTCAGGACTGCCAGGCTTGTGATTTTCTCCTCCATCAATACTTTTGGTTTTGAACACATTTGCAGCAAAATAACAAAGCCTAATAAATTAGTTGATAAAACTGGGGTCTAATTTAGTCCCAGCACTAAGTCCATCGCCAGAGGAAGGCCATGGTCTGGGAGAAATGAACAGTCCCAAGTCCTCAGACCCTCCTGTGACCTCAGAGTAAGGGACAAGCACTGTGCCCATCTAGACTCACTCAAAGTGACTGAGATGTAGCCCTGTCTATGGATTCACCACTGAGACTCATTTCTTCTTTGGGCCTGAAATGTCCCTGCTTTTCCCTGAGAGCGTGGAGAGCAGCTCCTTCATCCTCTGGTCCCCTGAGTGCTGTTGGGTGCTCCCTCGCCTCCAGATCCAGCTGCTGGGCCCTTCCCACTCTGGGTCAGCTGGGGCTTTGCTCCCAGGACAGAGGCTTCCATCATCTCGCATCATCCTCTCTCCTGTCTTTGATTCCCACTGTCTTTTTAAAATTTCTCCTAATTCTCAGCTCCGGTGACATAGATGTTTCTCTTTGTGGTCAGAAGCTTTTTAATTTTGCTAAAGATTAATTTTTTTGACAGAGTCTCACTCTGTTGCCCAGGCTGGAGTGCAGTGGTACAATCACTGCTCACTGTAGCCTTTACCTCCTGGGCTCAATCTAATCCTCCCACCTCAGCCTCCCGAGTAGCTAGGACTACAGGTGTGTGCCACCATGCCAGGCTAATTTCTAAATTCTTTTTAGCAGAGAGAGGGTCTCACTATGTTGCCCAGGCTGGTTTCAAACTCCTGGGCCCAAGCAACCCTCACGCTTCAGTCTCCCAAAGTGCTGGGATTACAGGTGTGAGCCACCATGCCCAATTTGAATTCCTTTTCAATGAGTCTTTTCTAGCTTTTCTGTCTTGACAGGTTTGACCGAGATGTTTGTGTGAATGTATTTTCCATTCTGTGTGGGGCCAGGCTCACCCGTCAACCCACCAGGCTGCAGTAGCCACTTTGTAGTGCAATCTTGGTACTTGAACTTGAGGTAGTTCTTTGTGCAATGAGAGAGCAGGGGCCACTTTCATTTCCCCTGTGTCTTCAGAGGCTGGAAACAATGCAATGGGATGTGGGCACAGACTAGATGTGAAGAAAGTCATTGACAATTCTTGAAATTGTTTTTTCTCTGTTGGGGCATGATTTGTGATGATTCAAGGATGGAGTTGTACAATTGGAGATATGGGTATTTCCTACCAATATAATCATCAAAGCCCAAATAACACACAAATGATTTTCATTCAATAAACACCTTTTGAACCCTGGTTAATGCCAGGCACTTCTTGATGTGTATGTTGATTATATAATTCACAACACATGCCACACACTTTCTAAAGGTGTTGCGAATATAACTTGTTTTCTCCTCTCAATGGTACTGAGGTTATTATCACTTGAGAGATGAGGAAACTGATTGGGGAGCTACTGCTGAGGCCACATGGCTATTAAATGGCAGGGTTAAGATGCAAACACACAGCCTGGCTGTGCATCCCAGTGTTGTGTGGTCCTGCCTCTTGTTCTGTGCCCAGTTCTTCGATCTCCTAGTCAGCTTCTTCCTCTTCTTTCCTGGATAAGGTTTGGATTTGGGAAGAGTGGTTTCATGGGCCAGACCCAGGGCCCTGCTGCCCTGTGCAACCTCAGGACACTGCTCCCTGTGTCCCAGCAACTCTAGCTCTAGCTGTGGTTAAAAGGGCCCCAGGTGTGTCTCAGGTCTCTGCTCCAGAGGGTGCAAGCCAGACGCTTTGGTGACTTCCATGTGGTGTTAAGCCTGCAGGTGCACAATGGGCAAGAGTTGAGGCTTGGGAGGCTCCACCTACACTTCAGAGGATGTATGAAAATGCCTAAATGTCCAGGCAGAAGTCTGCTGCAGGGGTGGAGCCCTTATGGAGAACCTCTACTAAGGCAACATGGAGGGTAAATGTGGGGTTGGAGCCCCCACACAGGGTCCCCACTGGGGCACTGCCTAGAGGAGATGTGAAAAGAGGGCCACCATCCTTCAGACCCCAGAATTGTAGACCCACCAACAGCTTGCACCATGCACCTGGAAAAGTGGCAGGCATTCAATGCCAGCAGTTGAGGGCAGCCATGGCTGCCTCCACCCTGGGTGCAGGCACTCTCCACCCTGCAGAGCCACAAGGGTGGAGCTGCCCAAGGCCTTGGGAGCCCACCTCTTGTATCAGTGTGACCTGGATGTGAGACATGCAATCAAAGGAGATTATTTTAGAGTTTTAAGATTTATGACTGCCTTGCTGGGTTTCAGACTTGCATGGGGCCTGTAGCCCCTCTCTTTTGGTTAATTCCTCCCTTTTGAAATGAGTATATTTACCCAATGCCTGTACCCCCATTGTATCTTGGAAGTAACTCACTTGTTTTTGGTTTTATGGGCTCATAGGTGGAAGGCACTTACCTTGTCTCAGATGAGACTTTGGACTGTGGACTTTTGAGTTAATGATGAAATGAATTAAGACTTGGGGGACTATTGAGAGGGAATGATTGTATTTTGCAGTGAGAAGGACATGAGATCTGGGAAGGGCTGGGGTGGAATGATATAGATTGGATCTGTGTCCCCGCCCAAACCTCACATTGAATTGTAATCTCCAATGTTGGAGGAGAGGCCTGGGGGGAGGTGATTGGATCGTGGGAGTGGATTTTCCCCTTGCTGTTCTCGTGCTACTGAGTTCTCATGAGATCTGGTTGTTAAAACGTGTGTAGCACTTCCCCCTTCTATGTCTTCCTCCTGCTCCTGCCATGTAAGATGTGCCTGCTTCCCCTTCACCTTTGGCCACGGCGGTAAGTTCCCTGAAGCCTCCCCAGCCATGCTTCCTGTACAGCCTGTGGAACCAAGAGCCAATTAAACCCCTTTTCTTTATAAATTACTCAGTTTCAGCTATTTCTTTGTAGCAGCGCAAGAACGGACTAATACACTTCCTGTCGGTTATTTTGGTTTCTTGATATGTAGTTTTGTGAGAAAAGATGTAGAAGGGGTGGGAGGGAAGAGAAGAGGGGCAAGGGCTAAGGCAGGGACCAGGAGTATCAGGGGAGACTTCAACAGAAAGAGGCCTGAGAGTAGATGGGAATTGGATAAAGAAAGAAAGGCCATTACTTTGATATAATCTCTTGGTTGCTGGATGGTGTTTTCCTAATCAAGATGCTTATTTGAGACTAGACCACAAGGGTCATGGCTTTTAAAGAGTTATTTAACTAATTATGTGAGTCTCTGCTGTGAAAGGAAAATCTTGGGACCCCAACATTACTAAGCTGGGAACTGCTCAGGACAAACCTGCCCCCCGTTCTATTCTAAGTCATCCCTCTGCTCACTGAGCTAGATGCATATTCTGATGGCCTCCTTTGGAAAGGCTTATCAGAAACTCAAAAGAATGCAACCATTTGTCTCTTCATCTATCTGTGGCTTGGAAGACCCCTCCCTGCTTCAACTTGTCCCTGCCTTTCTGGATGGAACCAATGTACTTCTTAGATATACTGATTGATGTCTCATGTCCCCCTAAAATGTATAAAACCAAGCTGTGCCCCGACCACCTTAGGCACATGCCATCAGGACTTCCTGAGTCTGTGTCACGGGCGTGTGTCCTTAATTTTGGCAAACAAACCTCCTAAAGTGATTGGAACTTGTCTCGTCATTTTTTCTCGACTGACACTGTCGTTGGGGGTAAGAGGATCATCAGTCAAGCACAATGATGTAAGGTGGAAAGTCTGCCCTCTGATAATTAGAGGTTAAAATCACCCTAATAGATCAAAGCAGGACAGTGTAGAGTCACTTAAAGGACGAAGAATAATTTGAGAGAGCATATGCTTTCAAACTTAATCCCCTACCTCCATCTCAAATCATCTTTGAAATAAAGGAAAATGAGAAAAATGGAGAAAATCTGTATCAGTGATTAAACTTAGGACAACGTGCATCCCTGTGACAAAAAGTTTAAGACATTCCTGGCATCAACAGGGTGGGCAGGCTTGAGGAAGGGTAGACCAGCTGGCCAAGGGTGTGAGTAGACAGAAATGCAGGCTAGGGCCCTGGGGTGAGAGTGGGGCAGATCTTGCCTCATTTGCAGGTTCAGAAAGGACCCCTGAGCCCCACAGTGTGCCCAGAATCTCAGCATCTCATGTCACACTCAGCTGCTGGCAGCAGTGAGCAAGATGAGGAGGGCTGTGGTGGGCACCTGGGGGGCAGTCATGCATGCTTCAGAAAGGCGCACAGTGCCTGCCATTCAGGATGGTATAGATTAAAAAATGAAACACACAAGAAACAGGAACGGAATACCCTGCCCTAGTGGTGAGGCTCCCTGGCCATCACTCTTGCTAGTTTTTTTTTTTTTTTTTTTTTTTTTTATTTCCACGCCTCTGTTACAGAAAAATAAAATTTCCATAGGATTAATGTCTGTCCTCTTCTCTTTGGGCCTGAAGATACTTGACCACAGACACACATAATCGCGATCCAACCCATCTGTGGTGGGCAGCCTTGGAGATGGCCCTCATATACATGCCCTTGTGTGACCTGCTCTCACATGGGCTGGGCCAGGCTTTGTGACTTGCTTCTCACAGATATGGTGCCACTAAAGCAGAATGACGGGTGGCCACTTTTGTGATTAGGTTATAAATGATAAAGACACTGTGGCTTCTGCGTTGGGTGCTCTCTTTAGCTTCCTCCTCAGTGGCTCGCCTTGGGGGAAGCTAGCTGCCTTGTGGTGAGTCAGCCCCAGAAGTGGGGCTGGGAAGGGGCAGGAAAACCTTCAGCCCTAGTGGAGCCTGAGGGTGACGACAGCCTCCTGAGAGACAGAACCACCCACCAAAAGCCATGTTCAGTTTCCTGGCCTGCAGAAGCTGTAAAATTAGGAATGTTTGCTGCTTTAACCCTTTAGAGTTTTGGAGTAATTTGCTATGCAGCAATAGATAATTAATATACCACCTTAACTAGCATTTGAAGAAAGTCACAGACTTTATCCTTCCCTTTCTCATTCTCTCCTTCCCCACTCAAGGATAAGCAGAGCATGAACTCTGATTCAACAGTGGGAAAGAATGGATGATTTTTGAGTCCCAGGGTAAATGTCTTTTTATGAAACGAGTTGCTGCGAGAAGTGAGAAAATTTGTGAAAATCCCAAATCCATACTATCACTGAGAATCTAGATAAACATTGTCTGAAAGAGGAATGAGAGAGGGCCAAGGAGGAGTCCTCTGGGATGAAAACCATATTTCAAGTTTTAAAATGAAATTTATACAGTGATTGAGACTGCAGAAAACCAAGTCAGTGATTTAAAAGACCAGACACAGAAATCCTCTCAAACTCAGAGTATGAAAGGAACAAAATGATGCACATAAAGAAAAGTAATGCCAAAGACAGATTCAGGAAATGTGTATATCTTAGGAGAAATGAGAGTAGAGAGAACATAATAAATAAAGAAGTAAGACAATATACCTTTCACTGTGGACTGAATTGTGCCTCATGCCCCCAGTTCATATGCCGAAGCCCTAATCCCCATGATTTTATTGGAGACATGCTCTTTAGGGAGGTGTATTAGTCTGTTCTTGCATTGCTATAAAGAAATACCTGAGACTGGGTAATTTATAAAGAAAAGAGGTTCAACTGGCTCATGGTTCCACAGGCTGTACAGAAATTATGGCTGGGGAGGCCTTGGCAAACTTTCAATCATGGTGGAAGGTGAAGCAGAAGCAGGGATGTCTTACATGGCTGGAGTAGGAGCAAGAGAGAGAGACAGGGGAGGTGCCACACACTTTAAAAACAACCAGATCTTATGAGAACTCACTCACTATCACAAGAACAGCACCAAGGGGATGGTGTTAAACCATTCATGAGAACTCCACCCTCATGATCCAATCACCTTCCACCATGTCCCACCTCCAGCACTGGGGAGTACAATTCAACATGAGATTTGGGTGGGGACACAGATCCAAACTGTATCAGGAGATAAATAAAGTTAAGTGAGGTCATAAGGATGGAGTTCTGATCCTATAGAACTGGTGTCCTTATAGAAGAGGAAGAGATACTAGAGCTCTCCCTGTCTCCGTGGATGCACAAGGAAGAGGTCATGTGAGCACACAGGGCAAGATGGCAGCTGCCTCCAAGCCAAGAGGCCTGAGCAGGAAACCTGCCTTGATGGCACCTGATCTTGGACTCTGCAGCCTCCAGAACAACTGAGCAGCCCAGGAAGACTAAGACGAGTTCCCTGAGCTGATGAGTAGAATGTCTTCTCTCCAAATTAAAACCCCTTTCAAGCACCATTAAAAAGTAAGACTTGCCTTTAAATTAAAATTAAAATTAACTTGCCTTAAAATTTAATTTAACTTGCCTTAAATTAAAAGTATCTTTCAGGATATTTTGTGAAAATATAGAAACACACCTGAACACCTGTCTGATGACAGTTTGGTATTTCAGGGATAAAGAAACAACTCCTAATTTTTAAAATAGAAAAACCAGATTAGTTAATTGGTAGCAGGTTTCTTCATATGACAAAGTGGCACAAAGCAACTGAGAAATGGCTACAAGGTATGGAGGGGAAAATATTGTAACCCAATAACTCCATTCTGAGCCTATTTAATGTTCATGTGTATTGGAAAGAGATTCTCAGACATGCAAGGATGCAGAAAATATTTCAAACACATCATGTTTTGAAAAAATTGTTTCAATAATTATTTTTAGTTGTTCGAAAATAATTGAAATTAAGAACCCAAGACTTGTCTAGGCTTGGTGGCTCACACCTGTAATCCCAGCATTTTGGGAGACCGAGGCAGGTGGATCACTTGAGGTCAGGAGTTTGAGACGAGCCTGGCCGACCCGGGGAAACCACATCTCCACTAAAGATACAAAAATTAGCCAGGCACGATAGTGGGTGCTTGTAATCCCAGCTACTCAGGAGGCTCAGGCAGGAGAATTGCCTGAACCCAGGTGGTGGAGTTTGCAGTGAGCTGAGATCGTGCCACTGCACTCCAGCCTGGGCAGCAGAATGAGACTCCATCTCAAAACAGCAGCAACAACAACAACAACAACACCTCAAGACTTGCGATGTGGTTTAACGAAAAGTTGGTGGTAAAGTCTGAATGTATTCCTCAAAATCCATATGTTGAAACTGACTTACCAATATGATAGTACTAAAATAGTAGGGAATTAAGGGAATGATTGAGTCATGAGGGCCCCTCTGCAGGAATAGAACTAGTGACCTTGTTAAAGGGTGGAGGGAGCTGGCCAGGGTCTTTTGACCTTCACCTTCTGCCATGTCGGGACACGGCGTTCAAGGTGCATCTTGGAAGCAGAGGGAGGCCCTCACCAGACACCAGAGCTACAGATCTGCCATTGCCTTGATCTTAGACTCTGCAGTCTCCAGGTCTGTGAGGAAATACATCCTTGCTGTTTATGAATTACCCAATCTGTAGTATTTTGTTACAGCAGCAGAAGTGGACTAAGGCAGTTGGAAAAAAAAAAAAAGTTGGGAAACAGTGAACAGTACAGTGAAACAGGAAGTGGCCTAGTGCATCTAAGGCCCAAACTGAGTATGAAAGTACCAAGCACCCCACATTCCAAGTTCAGAGAGTTGCCCGCAGTTGGGAGTCAGTTTCTTCTTGGCAGTGAGGACTGAGGGCTACCCCAGCTGGCCCTAAGATCCTGTCTGATATGGTTTGGATCTGCGTCCCCACCAAATCTCATGTCAAATTTTAATCCCCAGTGTTGGAGGTGGGGTCTGGTGGGAGGTAGTTGGATCATGAGGGCGGTTTCTCTTGAACGGTTTGGCACCATCCCTCAGTGGTACTGTATAGTGAGTGAGTTTTCTCGAGTTCTGGTTGTTTAAAAGTGTGCAGCACCTCCTACTCTTCCTCTTGCTCCCATTATGTGAAATGCTGGCTTCCCCTTTGCCTTCTGCCATGATTTTTAAGTTTCCTGAGGCCTCCCCAGAAGCTAATGCTACCATGCTTCCTGTACAGCCTGCAGAATCATGAGCCAATTAAAGCTGTTTTCTTTATAAAGTACCCAGTCTCAGGTATTTCTTTATAGCAATGCTAGAATGGACTAATACACTGTCCCTTGAGAGGAGAGAGTAAGTTGATTTTTTTTGGAGTTTAGAGTTAAAGGAGAAAGAGTTATCCCTTTTTCTTCCTATAGAGGATGGAGGTGGATGTGTGACTGGGGAGTCCCAAAGCCAAGGGAGGGTTTTCAAGGAATCATGCAAAGATTATGGGGACTTGCAGGAAGTAGGGACTGACAGTTGCTCCCTCTTTATGAGTCTTTTTTGCCATATACTTGCTAATCTGCCCTTGTGCCACCTGAGGAGAAGGGAATTGCAGAGAGAGGTGGTGGAGCTCAGAAGGTAGAGAAGAAGCAGGTGCACTCAGTTATTGGCCTAGCCCAGGAAGCCAGCAGCCTCTATGTGAGGTGAGTGGATGGGCAGGATGGAAAGGAGCCAGGCCTGGCCAGAACCCACCCAGGGGCTACTACTGGGAGGAGCTGTGCACACATTGACTGCATAGAATTGTCATAAATCTTTCAAGAATAGCAAAGCCATACTTCCTACAAACTAAGGTGAGAGAATTAACTCTAGTGGAAATTAAGGTTTACTGTAAAACTATGGTCATTATGACCATGTGGCAGGGGCACAAAAACAAACATGAAAACAATGAATAGTCTAGTGGGCCCAAATTAGACTTAAACATACAGGGTACCATTGCAGAGTGGACAGGCCAAACAAATAGATTTGACCTGTATCTCAAATTCTATGTAAACAAGTTTTTACCTTCAGGTGGATTGTAATGAGAAGCAAAAGGAAAAAAAAAAAAAAAAGGAAAATGAAGATTCTAGGTGATAAATGAGCATCTTCATTACTTTTGGTAAGGAATAATTTTTAAAGTAGAGCACAATAATTGATTAATTATACTTTATTTAAATTAATAACTTGTCATCAAAAGATACTATTAAGAGAGGAAAAAAAGCAAGCAAACCGTAGAGTGAAGAAAGATATTTCCAACATATAAAACTGACAGTGCACATATTTAGATCATGTAAAGAACTGAACTTCTAAAAATCAATAAGAAAAAGAGAGGCAACTCAGTAGAAAAATGGGCAAGAGACTGGAGTGGATACTCCACAAGAGAATATCCAAGTAACAATAAATACATGAAAGGGGCTTAAGCTTATTAGTCAGCAGAGAAACACAAATTAAAGCTACACTGAAATACGACTACACAGCCACTAGAATGGGCACAGTTTGCAAAGACCAATGTTTTTGAGGATTTGGAGCAATGTGGACTTCCATACACATACATTTGGTACAACTACTTTGGAAAACTGAGATTATCTACTCAAGTTGAAGTTACCCAAAATTTTCACTCGCAGGTGAAATGTGTACAGAAATGCCCAATAGAAATGTGTATACATGTGTAGGACACCTACTAGAATGTTCATAGTAGCATTGTTCCTAATAGCCCCAAACTAGAAACAATCCCAATGTCCATCAACAGGAGAATGGATAAGTTAATTGTGGGTATATTCCTACCATGGAAAACATACAGTAACGAAGATGGATATATTGTACTTACTGGTAACAAGTAACAAGTTACTGGATGACTCTTACAATATAATATTGAATAATGAAAGTTGTCAAATACTTAAGAATAAATCCTGTATTACACAATTTATATAAAGATTAGAAAACAGGCAAAACCAAACTATAGTGATTACAGTCAAGTTCGTGATTGCTGGCAAGGCATGGTGGCTCACACCTGTAATCCCAGCACTTTGGGATGTTGAGGTAGGAGGATCGCTTGAGCTCAAGAGTTTGAAACCAGCCTGGGCAACATAGGGAGACCTCATCTACACTAAAAAAATATATAGCTGGGTATGGTGGTGCATGCCTGTAGTCACAGCTACTTGAGAGGCTGAGGTGGGCGGATTGCTTGAGCCTGGTAGGTGGAGGCTTCAGTGAGCTGTGGTTACACCATTGCACTCCTACCTGGGCTGCAGTGTGACCCTGAGACAGTGTGAGACCCTGTCTCAGAAAAAAAAAAAAAAAAAGATAATGATTGTCTTGAAAGAGCAAGAGGAGGTAATAATTGGGAAGGGACATAAGAGGAATTTCTGGGAGTGTTTTGTATCTTGAATTGGGTGTTAGTTACAGGAGTGTTTGTGATAATTCATCAGCATTTTTCCTGGTGTGTGTACTTTTGTATTTGCATCTTACACTTCATAATACAAAAATAAATAAATAAAAATGGACTGTCTCAAAGAAAAAAGGCAATGGAAACAAATGCCAGGTAGAAATAATCAGAGGAATCTGTAATGAGAGTTTCTCCATAATTTGAAACCAAAAAAGATGGGGCTATAAGGAGTGGAGATGTAGGTGAAGATATCCTCAGATGGATTAGGAAGAACAGGAATTTCTGTTGAGAGTACCAGGAGGCTCCGTGGAGACTGACTCTGGGCTGAATTGTCTCTTAGCTCACCTTCTGAGCCTTACGTGTCAAAGGCCAATCTGTCAGCACTAGTCATCTGGTTGGGATGATATTTGGTGTTCCCAAGACTTCCCACTTCTTCTCCTCTTCCCCTTATTGACCCTTAGTGGTCTAGGCACCCAAAAATTCCCCTGAAAAGAGAGATCCTACAAATGAATTAGTAAAAGGTGGGCAGTCCCGTAGAAAAATGGGCAAGAACTTTTAGTGGAATGGTGGTGTAAAGAGAAACAACCAAGAAACAACTATTTTAAATCAGAAGGAAACTACCCAATGTGTTGGGTAGTGGCAGAGGCATTGCCTACTATTATATAATAAATAAATAGATTTAATGTACATATTGCACTTTGTAGTTTGTAAATCAACAACACACAGTCTTTTCAAATATCTACAGATTTGTTTTTGCATGGACATTTGTTCATATCCTAGGCCATACAGAAAATATTAATAATTTTCAAAGAAATGTATTTGTTTATTCTCTGACCACAAGTGAACAAAATGAAAACATATCAGCACTCTTAGAAAAAGCAAAAATCACCAAAGCACTTGGATATGAAAAACAGGCCAGGCATGGTGGCTCACGCCTGTAATCCTAGCACTTTGGGAGGCCGAGGTGGGTGGATCATTTGAGTTCAGGAGTTTGAGACCAGCCTGGCCAACATGGTGAAACCCCATCTCTACTACAAATACAAAAAATTAGGCAGGTATCGTGGCAGGCTCCTGTAATCCCAGCTACTGGGAGGCTGAGATAGGAGAATTGCTTGAACCCAAGAGGTGGAGGTTCCAGTGAGCTGAGAGCTCACCAGTGAACTCCAGCCTGGGCAAAAGAGTGAGACACCATCTCAAAACAAAAACAAAAACATTTTAAATTATAACTTATAGGTTGTAGAAGAAATCAAACCAGGAATTAGATATTTAGCTTCAAATGAATTTCATCAAGAGTACTACATGACAAAATTTGTGGAAGGTAACCAAAGTTGTCTTCAGAAGAAAATTCATAGCCTTAAATGTCTTTATTATGAAACAAAGAAAGAAGGAAAATAAAGGAACTAAGCACTGTTACAACAGATAAAATTATATAAAAATAAAACTAAAAAGGCAAGAATATAGAACTAACAAATTTAGAAATGAATGAGATAAATATAAAGATAGTTGAAATGATTGAAAAACTCAGTATCGTTTCAAAAAGAAAATGTAAAAAAAAACTTTATCAAGATCAATTAAAAAAAAAAAAAAAGAGAATGAGCACAGATATATAGCCTTAGGGAAAGGAGGCTAAAACTAGATAGAGAGTAAAATTTTAAATATTGAAGAAATATTTAAATATTTTAATTCATTTGGAAGTGTTAATGAAATGATTTTTCAGGAAAATAAAAAGAAAAGTGAAATAATTAAAAGGTAGAAAGCCGAAGCATATCAATTTTGTTGAGGAAATTAAAAATATTGTCGAAAGACATATTCAGAAAAAGACAAAACACAACAAACATAATAGCCATCAGGAACAACAGCAAACAAAGCCAGAGTAACATCAGTTACAAATATAATTACAAAAATTGCATATAAAAAACTAGAACATCTGGAGAAAATGGACAAATTCCTGGAAACATACAACTCTCCTAGATTAAATCAGGAAGAAATAGAAAACCTGAACAGGCCAATAACAAGTAGCAAGATTGAATCAGTAATCAAAAAAACTTGCCAACAGCAAAACAATCCAGGACCAGATGAGTTCACAGCTGAATTCTACCAATCAAAGAAAAATTGGTTTTCTCCTGAATCCATTGAAATCCTTCTGAGACTATTCCAAAAGATAGAGAAAGAGGGAATCCTCCCTAAATCATTCTGTGAAGCCAGTATCACCCTAATACCAAAACCAGGAAAGGACATAACAAAAAAAGAAAACTACGAACCAATATCCCCAATGAACATAGATGTGAAACTCCTCAACAAAATACTGGCTAACCAAATACAATAGCACATCAAAAAGACAATACATCATGATCGAGTGGGTTTCATACTGGGGATGTAGGGATGGTTTAACATACACAAGTCAATAAATGTGATACATCACATAAATAGAATTAAAAACAAAAACCATATGATTATTTCAATAGATGCAGAAAAATCATTTGACAAAATCCAGCATCACTTTATGATAAAAACCCTAAAAAAATAGACAAAGAAGGGATTTACCTCAAAGTAATAAAAGCCATTCATGACAAACTGACAACCAACATCATACCGAACAGGGAAAAGTTGAAAGCATTCCCCATGAGAACTGGAACAAGACATGGATGCCCACTTTCACCACTTCTATTTAACAGAGTACTGGAAGTACCAGCCAGAGCAATCAGACAAGAGAAAGAAATAAAGGGTATCAAAATTGGAAAAGAGGAAGTCAAACTGTCACTCTTTACTTGTGATGTGATCATATACCTAGAAAACCCTAAAGACTCATCCAAAAAGTTCCTAGATCTGATAAACAAATTCAGTAAAGTCGCAGGTTACAAAATCAACGTACCCAAATCAGTAGTACTGCTATATACCAATAAAACCCAAGCTGAGAATCCAATCAAGAACCCAATTATTTTTACAATAACTGCAAACAAAATCTAGGAATATACTTAACCAAGAAGGTAAAAGATCTCTACAAGAAAAACTACAAAAAACTGCTGAAAGAAATCATAGATGACACAAACAAATAGAAACATTGCATGCTCATGAATGGGAAAATGACCATACTTCCCAAAGCAATCTACAAATCCAATGCAATTCGCACAAAAATGCCATCATCATTTTTCACAGAACTAGAAAAAAAAATCCTAAAATTCACATGGAACCAAAAAAAAAGCCTGCATAGCCAAAGCAATACTAATCAAAAAGAAAAAAATCTGGTGTCCTCATATTACCCAACTTATACTACAAAGCTATAGTTACCAAAACAACATGTTACTGGTATAAAAAAAAGGAATGTAGACCAATGGAACAGAATAGAGAACCTTGAAATAAAGCCAAATACTTACAGCTAACTGATCTTTAACAAAACATGCAGAACATAAATTGGGGAAAGGACACACTATTCAATAAATAGTGCTGGGAAAACTGGCAAATCACATGCAGAAGAATGAAACTGGACCCCCATCTCTCACCTTATGCAAAAATCAACTCAAGATGGATCAAAGACTTAAATCTAAGACCTAAAACCATAAAAATTCTAGAGGATGACATCGGGAAAACTCTTCTGGCTGTTGGCTTAGGCAAGGAATTCATGACTAAGACAAAGAAAGCAAATGCCACAAAACCAAAAATAAATAAATGGGACCTAATTAAACTACAAACCATCTGCACAGCAAAAGAAATAATTAGCAGAGTAAATAGACAACCCACAGAGTGGGAGAAAATAGTCACAAACTATGCATCTGACAAAGGACTAGTATCCAGAATCTACAAGGAACTCAAACAAATTAGCAAGAAAAAAAACCCAAATAGTCCCATCAAAAAGTGGGCAAAGTTCATGAATAGACACTTCTCGAAAGAAGATATACAAATGACCAACAAACATGACAAAATGCTCAACATCATTAATCATCAGGGAAATGCAAAATAAAACCACAATGAGGTTCCACCTTACTCCAGCAAGAATGGCCATAATTAAAAAGTCAAAAAACGATAGATGTTGGCATGAATGTGGTGAAAAGGGAATACTGTTACACTGCTGGTGGGAATGTAAATTAGTACAACCATGATGGAAAACAATATGGAGATTCCTTAAAAAACTAGAAGTAGAACTGCCATTGATCCAGCAGTCCCACTCCTGGATATCTACTCAAAGAAAAAGAAGTCATTATATGAAAAAGAAACATGCACTGAATGTTTTATAGCCACACAATTCACAGTTGCAAAGATACGGAACTAACCTGAGTGCCCACTGATCCACAAGTTTATAAAGAAAATGTGGTATATATATACACCATGGAATACTGCTAAGCCATGAAAAGCAATGAAATAATGTCTTTTGCAGCAACTTGGATGGAGCTGGAGGCTATTATTCTTTTTTTTTTTCTTCTTTTTTTTGAGACAGAGTCTCACTTTATTGCCCAGGCTGGAGTACAGTGTCGTGATCTCGGATCACTGCAACCTCCACCTCCCAGGTTCAAGGGATTCTCGTGTCTCAGCCTCCCAAGTAGCTGGGATTACATGTGCCACCACACCCAGCTAATTTTTGTATTTTTAGTAGAGACGGGGTTTCGCCATGTTGTCCAGGCTGGTCTCGAACTCCTGACCTCAAGTGACCCGCCTGCCTTGGCCTCCCAAAGTGTTGGGATTACAGGCATGGGCCACTGCACCTAGCCTGGAGGTCATTATTCTAGGTGAAGTAACTCACGAATGAAAAACCAAATATTGTATGCTAAGCTATGAGGATGCAAAGGCATAAAAGTGATATAATGGACTTTGATTACTTGGGGGGGATATTGGGGAGGTGAGGTATAGAAGCCTACATATTGGGTACAGTGTACACTGTTCAGGTGAGGGGTGCACTAAAATCTCAGAATTCACCACTACAGAGCTTATCCATGTAATAAAAACCCACCTGTACCCCAAAAACTGTTGAAATAAAAAAAGATAAAAAATTGTATGTAAAAGATCAACAAATCAAATCCAGGAATGTGCTCAAAGAATAATACATATGTTCAAATAGTGTATTGTAGGACTGCAAAATTTGTTTAGCTTTAAAAACATTATTAACATGTTTTACCATCCTTTGGTATATTATGAGATAAAATAAAAATAAAATATGATAAAATATGATTGTATCTCAATAGATACAATAACATTTAATACCATTAAATATCCATTTCTTATTAAAACTAGTAAGCTAGAATTAAAGGATATTTTCTTACATGGTAGAGATTATCTGTCCAAAAGTAACAACCAACATCATATTTAATGGTGAGTTTTACTATGGTCAGGAGCAAAACAAGCAAGCTCACCATCATCACTTCTTCCCTGTCTCAGTTTGAAATCAGTTGAGAGGAGTCATCAGACACATGGGTCAGAATGTCAGCTTCATTACTGATAAAGCCAACTGCAGCATGTGGCTTTAGATCTGAAGCCAGAAGAGCTTGTCAGCAGTCCCTGAATTAGACAACATACCACAGTCACTGGCAGCTCTGACTCTCCCCACCCATACCCAGCTAGGGCTGGCTCTTTCAGGAAGCAGAGAAAACCAGACAATGCTGTCTTCTCAGGGGGCAGATTCAAAGAGAATCCAGAAGAGGCTAAGCCATGCCGGCAAATTCTTTCTCCCAAACAAATGCTCCCAAGAAGGAAGATATGAGAATTCGAGGAAGGTCAGGAGCATCACAGAAATGCAACCTTTACCGTACGGGAGCATGTAGTCAAGGGGACCCCGATCAGTATTCTACACTCTTTGAAAAGTTTTAGCCATTGTGATAGGACAGGAAAAAGAAACAGGAATGATAAATATCTTAAAGGAAAATCAAAATGATTGATCGTTATCTGCAAATGTTATAGCTATTTAGAAAATCCAAGCAAATCAATTGAAAAACATTAATTAGAGCTTATAAAAGTATTTGGTAAGCTAGCCTATTGCTTCCCTTAAATGACAGAATTAATGGCTTTTTCCTATACCAGCAAAGTTAGAAAATTGCACAAGTTGTGGAAGGAGGGATCCTGGGAAAATAAATTCATAACAATGTCCAATAAATACAATAAAAGAATTTTGGAAGAAAATCTGCCTTGCCAAACTGACAAAATATGTTATGAAGCTACAATAATTCTTAAAGTGTGGCAGTGGCAAAAGAATCTATACAAGATCAAGGGAAGAATACTAAATTCAGAAACAGAACTAATAAATAGGTTTAGAATATGAAATAGTGGCTGTGATGGTTTGAATGTGTCCCCTCCAAAATTCAAGCATTAGCAATGTGATGGTCTTAAGAGGCAGGGCCTGTAAGATTGATTAGGCTGCGAGGACTCCTTCCTCATGAATGGGATTTAAGGCCCTTATAAAAGAAGCTTCATGCAGTATTCAGCCCTTTTTCTCCTTCCACCTTCTGCCATGGGAGGACACAGCATTTTTCCCCAACAGAAGATACAGCATCAGGGCGCCATCTTGAACGTGGAGACCAGGCCCTCAACAATGAATCTGCCAGCCTCTTGATCCTGGACTCTCAGCCTCCAGAAAGGTGAGAAATAAAATTATATTACTTTTTAACTACCCAGTTGCAGGTATTGTTCTGTAGCAGTCCAAACAAAAAGAGTGACATTTAAAGTCATGATTCTAGGAAGGATTGTCAACAAATGCAGTTGGCATAGCTGAAAAAAATACAAGTTAAATCTGTCATCCCACGCACCAAAAGAAATCCTGGATGATTTAAAAATTTAAACAATGAAAATGAAATCATACCACCACTAAAGGAGACTGTAGATGCACAGTTTTATTACCTTGGGGTGAAGAAGGGCTTCCTAAACTTTGAGACAAAGGTAGAATATCGAAGATAGATTTGCCCACACAAGTGATTTTAAACTTCCAAATGCCAAAAAACCTTAAAAATTAAGTGGAAAGGGCACCTGTGAGAAATGCCACAGAGGGTCAAACCTTCACATGTCAAGGGCTTCTTAATATTTAGTAAAGACACCTCCACATCTCTGATGGCAAAAAGGACCAATGACAATTACAGCCAATTCACGAGAAAGAAGTCAAAATGCCAATAAATTTCTAAAAGTGATGTTCCGTCTCACTAATATTCAAAGAAATGCAAGCTAAAATATTAAATTGATAAAACTTTGAAAATGTGTGTGTATTTGCTGGGATGCCTATAGGAAAGGGGCATTTCTGTACATTTCTGGTGGGCATAAAGTTTCTGCAGGATGGAATGCATGGCATGACATGATTTCATTTTTGGTAAAGTATATTTAAAATTATGCTTAGAGAAAGATGAGAGATTCCAAATATTAACCATGGTTATCTCTAAATGTGTGTTTACAATTTTTGTGTGGTCTCAGTTTTCTACCACAAGGTGGTCTTGTTTTTGTAAACATACTGAAAGCTATTTTTTTTTTTAAATAAAAGGATACATTTATGAGGCTACTTTAGAAATCTTTGAGGAGTGAGTAAAAGATTGAGGGTGTCCTAGAAGGTACAAAGTGACAGTGATTAGAAGTGTGGTATGAGTGTGGGAATTAACAGACTAATGGAGTAGATGAGATGGGCTAGAAATAGTCCTCGGTGCATGTTAGATATCAAGACTGTTGAAGCTGAAAAACTGTCATTTGGAAGATTGCAAGAGATTCCTGTAGGGGGATCATTTCCCTGGGAGGGGCTGCTTACTAAACCGCTTTAAATTGGAAACAACCCAATATCCAACAATGGGGAATTGGCTAAGTAAACGATGGTACATTGATTCATTGGAGTTCTATGTGACCATACAAATGCTGTGTTCGTAGAATATTTAATGGCATGGAAATTTGTTTACAGTTTATTGTTAAGTGCACATCTGGTTTCAAAACCAAATGCATATTATGATCCATATTTGTAAAAAGTATGTATTTATTTAGAGAAAAGACTTGAAGGATGCATTTCATTTATTTCTGTTGACTTATCTGTATTATATTTTTTCTATAGTGACATCTATTTATTTTATAAGAGAGTACCCTATAGATGTAATTTATATATAAGTTTACATAGAAATGTAAAAAGGGAGGGAATGGTTTTCAGGTCGGTAAGTTTCAGCTCTGAGATGACGCAATGAATCAATGCACCCAGGAAGGGTGAGTCACAAGGGGGTTTGTCAGCAAAAGGCCAGGGGGCAAATGCTATTGTGGGCCTCCTAAATCCTGTCCATGGGAGAGCACCCTGGCCTCCAAAGAGTAAAGAGCCACAGGCTAAATCCTCTATCCTGTGAGGCAGCAGCTTGAGGCCACCCTGACTAGAAGTCATGTGACATCTGCTTCATGTCGCTGGCTCTCTGGTTCTGGCTCTCTGCACTTGGCTAACTGCTGGTGGTGTGGGCTTCCCTTGGACTGTGGAGAATGGATTAATGGGACATTATCTGGGACAGGAGGCCAGCTGAGTCACGCTTCCCTGTAGGGAGATGAGCAATGACTGGAGAGTCTGAAATGACAGTGAGGGAGAGGCGTTAAGAGACACAGGGCTGTGTGCCTGTGGGGTTAAGGGCAGGTGGAAACACCCTGGAGAAGAGGAGAACTGTTCTGAGAGGGGAAATGATGGAACAACTTTGAACATGTCACACCTGTAGACCTGCAGGACATACAGATGGAGATTTCTTGGGTGTGGTAGGATGTTCATGTCTGGGAGGATTCTGGGCCAGAAGAACAAATACAGGGTCATCAACAGATGATATTCTTGAAGGAGGTCACCCAGGAAACCCAGAGAAACAGAGGAGCAGCTAAGGACAGAACCCCAGCGTTCCAACACCCAGAGGTGTGGAGGGGAAGGGGAGCATGCATAGAAATGTGAGGGGATGATCAGAGAAGAGGGGATCAGCACGGAACCCAGGGCAGAGTGGGATGCTGAGGCCAGGGAGTCATCAGCGGTGTTTAGTGGCACAGAGCAGTGCAGAAGGACAGAGGATGAGGGAAACCATTTTGGTCAAACCCCAGGGGCAGAAGGCTGCGCCTTGCTGAGAATTGGACCAGAGGAAAGAGAAGACTGAGTGTCCACTGTCACAAGGAGACAGGATTTGAAGGGAAAAGGATGGACCTGTCATTGTGTGGGACTGCAGAGCTTTGAGAATGCTTGATTCCCAAAAAGTAAAAGTGCCCACAGAGACTTCATTGTATGGAAGGTACTGCAGCCAGAGGAAGAAAACGATGGAGCAGAAAGGCTGATGATCACAGAGTCAGGGGTCTCACCTCCAGCTGAAGCAGGAACACACCCACTGGTTCAGGAGGGAAGAAGGATGGACAGACAGATGTCAGTTTGTCCTAGGAGTCCAGATTAGTGAGAGCAGAAGTCTACTGGTATCTTTTCTTTTAATACAATAAGAGAATCATTTGCTGAGAGAGAGGCAGAGATGGCTGGGCACAGAGCTTGCACAGCAGTAAACGTTAGAAATGGTTGTTGTGGTTAGTGGGAGAGTATATTGGTCTGTTCTCAGACTGCTAATAAAGACATACCCAAGCCTGGGTGATTTATAAAGGAAAGAGTTGTAATTGAATCACAACTCTGCAGGGCTGGGGAGGCCTCAGGAAACTTACGATCATAGTGGAAGGGGAAGCAAACACATCCTTCCTCACATGATGGCAGGAAGGAGAAGTGCTGAGCAAAGAGGGAAAAGCCCGTTATAAAACCATCAGATCTTGTGAGAGCTCACTCACTCTCATGAGGACAGCATGAGGGTAACTGCCCCTCCCTTATTAAATTACCTCCCATTGGGTCCCTCCCACAACACGTGGGGATTATGGGAACTACAATTCAAAATGAGATGTGGGTGGGGGCACAGCCAAACCATATCAGAGAGGTAGCTGATTAGGAGCAAAGGGAAAATGGGAGGGTAGCATGGAGAGACCATGAGTGTTAATGGCACCTGCAGTAAGGGATGCTCCCTGCTTTGAGCCTGTCACAGGTCTTATTCTCTGATCTATCACGAAGGGTTAAGGAGAGACATGGTCTATCTTTCAGTTGTCCTTAATCCCAAAGAATTATTCTAGTAAGCCTCTGCGCTAGGCTTGCAGAACAAGGTTCATGGTCTCTAGGGGCATCTAGCCAAAAGAAGTGGGAAGATAAGAACATAAAATAAGGAACTTGATCAGCCTGGGCAATAAGTGGTGGTGAGGGGGAGGCAACCTCTTGCTATAGTAACCACAGAACTCATGGGCAGGTGGCTTTTGCACTGGAATCCAAGGGATGGGCATAATTTTGGAAGGTGGAAGGTTTTCCTGGTTGGAAGGAGGTGGGTGAGCAAAGGGATATGATATGGAAACACCAACAGGTGTGTAGACCAGACCAGCAGGAGAGGAGGGCACGAGTGAGATGGAGCCTCAGGAAGGGGCTGGGGCGGCAGGGAGGGTCCTGAACGCCAGGGATTGATTGTTCATGAGCAACTGTATAATTTTTTGGGTGAAATGACCAGGGTGCTGTTTTAGGAAGGTGAATCTGGCATAATTTCTAGGAAGGAGAGGAAAGGAGAACCTGGGGGTAGAGAGATGGCTCCTGTGTCACTGATCTCTAAAGAGTGGCTAATGAGTGGCAAAACAATGAGATTAAACAATCCACGTGATTATGCATTTACACTTCTAATTTTAAATCCAGCACCTTAATTAAGCATAAATTATTTTGTCATTCAAATGTATTCTAGTTCGAAGCTCCCTCTCTGTTGGTGGTGAGAGGGAGGAGGGTAGAGGGGAAGTAACCACAAGACAACAATCAGAATCATCTGTCGTTTCTACTGAAGAGTTCTGAAGGCCATGCAGCAGTTCCCAGGTTTCTTGCCTTCTAAACGGTGCTGGCCGCTTGCCATCCTGACCTGGCTGTACCTTCTTTGACAGGTGGCCATTGCCGGAGGTGGGTTGTGTCCTTTGGCTGTGACTGGTTTTTCATGTAACCCCCCCTCCCCCCCAGGTCTCTACCTTGTAAAGGACGGCTGGAGTACAGCATGGGAGAGTCCAGTTGCCCCATGTCTAGAATCAATTAGAAGCCCAGTTATCACCAAGAAGAACGTCCAGGCACCAAACAAATTTACACAGGATGCCAGACATTCCCTCTGTGACAGCCGAGGAAGGGGATGTCCGAGCCCGGCTGGGCAGGGAAGTGCAGCCCATTCTAATCCCCTGTCGGTGCTGCAGATGGCCTGAGGGGAGAGCTGGGTAGGATGGAGGGAGGGAACCCAGGTAGGAGGGGAGGGGATGCTGGTTTCACGTGGATCTGTAGGACCAGCCTGCATGTTTGGGAACTTGTGGTTCTGTAGAGCTACTGCTCTCCCTCTGGCGGGTGAGCTGCGGGCCTCATTTGTCCTGCAGTGGTAATCCCCTTCCCTCACCTGTCCCACCAGCGGGACAAAGCCACTATTGGGGTGGGGGAAATGTGTGCCCAAGAAGAAGAGGGGCTTATTCTCCTGGTGCCTTCCAGACTGCCTGGGGTTGTAGGGACTTGGGCCCCCCACTACTGACAGTAGCACCCCCTGAGTGGCCCCCTCTACTCCTGAGTTTAGGACCTCTCAAGTGTGGATGTTGGGGCGAAATAGAGAGTTACCATGTTTAACAAGTGTGTGCTTCATGTCTTTTCAGTTCCAGACTCTGTAAGAGGGCACAGGATAGAAACATTAAAACCAAATAATCCCTCTTGCCGAGGCTTTATAATATGGCTGACAGCCAGTCATAAGTCTAGAGAACATTTTAATGCATGATGTCAAAGGCAAGGGTGGTAGACATGATATGTAAGTGATGGAGGAGTTCATCAGAAAAAAGATGATTGTAAGTTTGGATTGTATTCTGAAGACTTCCTGGAAGGGGTGACATTGAACCTGCTCCAGAGTGGGGTATGATTTAGAGAGGCAGAGTGGGGCTTCCGGCGGGGGAAGGGGGTGGGCGGGGCGGGAAAGCCCAGCAGAAGCAGGGCAAGGGTGAAGAAGGGGACTGAGCACGCACTGGTTAATTCAGGAACTCAGTTAGTGATCCTGTGTTCCAGGCACCAGGGTCACGGGAGTGAACAAGAGACAAGGTCCCCATGCTCCTATGGGAGACAGTGAACAAATAAACACCTCAGAGGCCACAAAGTGCCTTGAAGGAAAATAAGGATGGGGAGCACTAGAGGTGAAGGGTGGCTGCTTTCTGACGTGGCGTGATCTGGACGCTTCCTTGGATAAAGTGACATTTGAGCAAACACTAAGGGAAGAGAGGAAGGAGCCATGCAGATATTGGGGGTGGGGGTGGGTGGAAGAGTGTTCCAGGACAAGAGAACAGCAGGTGCAAAGACCCCTGGGCAAGGAATGTGCTAGCTGTGTTTGAGGAACAACCAGGAGGTTCACTGGGTTGGGGTGCAGTGAGATGAAGGGTGGCTAAGTCATGCAGGGGCTTAAAGGTCATTATGAGGAGGCTGATTTTTCTGCTGGGGGAGATGGGAGGCTACTGGAGGTCTGGAGCAGAGGATGACTCGCCTGCTTTGGTTGCTGAAAGGATCTGAGGGTGGACTACAGAGGGCAGGGGTGGGACCAGGGAGACACTTATGGAGCTACTGCAACAATTCAGGTGAGAGTTGGTGGCTCGGACCAGGGCAGTAGCAGTGGACGGCATGAGAGGAATTTGGAAAGTGAAAATATGTTAAAGATAGAGGAGTCAGGATTTCCTGATGGATCAGATGTGGATGTGAGAGGAGGAGGAGCCCAGGGTGACTCTAGGCTTTTGGGCTGAGCCACCAGAACTTGGAGTGTCCATGACTGGGATAGGGAAGGCTTGGGGAGCTAAAGGCATCAGTGGGCAAACCCAGGACATCAACTCTGGACTTTTAAAGTTGGAGTTCATCATTATGTATCCAAGGCAGGGGTTGACTAGGCAGTTGGAAACACTCCACTATTTTTAGTTTGAGGAAAAGGTCCAGCTGGAAGACAGAAATTTGGAAGCCATCAGCATTTAGATGGCATTTGAGACCTTTTGGTGAGATGATGCTATACAGAGGGTGAGTGTGGATAGAGAAGAGACAAAGCCAAGGATGGGGCACCTGGGACAAGAAGACAAGGGGTGGCTAGTGAGAAAGAAATAGGGAGACAGGTTGGCTGCCATGGACACAGCCTTTGGGTGGGGGACCGGGAAAGGGGAGGTCAGGGCTGACAGAGAGCCACAAGCAACAGTGGGGCGTTATCCCTTGATCTAGTAGCATTAGGGTCTTCTCAGCACTTCCTTACCTGGAAACTATCCTACCGAGCACACCGGTCTACACCAGTCGCCAAATCACCACTGGAAGGGATCACAAAATTGCAGTGAGCAAACTCCGGTTTCCACAGGATGATTTGCAAAAAACCAGACAAAGTACATGGGTCCACCTTGCACAAAAGAAAACATTGCCAAGTAAATATTTTTTTTTTTTTTAAAAACAACTTTATGGCTAGGCATGGTGGCTCATGCCTGTAATCCCAGCACTTTGGGTGGCCAAAGTTGGTGGATCACCTGAGGTCAGGAGTTTGAGACCAGCCTGGCCAACATGGCGAAACCCTGTCTCTACTAAAAATACAAAAATTAGCTGGGTGTGGCGGTGGGCACCTGTAAGCCCAGATACTTGGGAGGCTGAGGCAGGAGGGTCATTTGAACCCAGGAGGCAGAGGTTGCAGTGAGCCGAGATAGTGCCTCCGCAACCTGGGCAACAGAGTGAGACTCCATCAAAAACTAACTAACTAACTAACTAACTAACTAACTAACTAACTAACTAACTAACTAAACACAACTTTATTGAGCTATCATTGACATGCAATAAAATTCCCTCATTTTAAGTTTAAGATTTGAGTTTTGACAAATGCATGTTGTCATGTACCCACTGTCACAATTGATGTTTTCGTTACCTTAAAAACCCAAGTAGGAATTAAAAAATATTCTTCCCCCACTCTGAACCACTACTGTGGGTTATTTTTGTGCAATGTGTTCATATCTTGCTTGGTGCAGAGTAAACGTCACAGAACCTGAGGCCAGCCGGCTGCCGAAGACTGAGTGTAGCAGTCAGTGTTCACAAAAATTCTGAATCTAAATAGTGCAGAAATAAACGACTTACTTTATCATTTAAATTTTAAATGGATTAACTTACTTCCCGAGTAGGAGTCTGGTTCAGGAAACCTCCCTGATTGTAAACGCTGACAGTTTTTATGAAAGGACATGTTTATCCCCATTGGACTAAGTATCTTTCAGACCAATACGGTGAATGGAATCTTGGTTTGAGTTCAGCCACAGGTAACTGGCTGCTCAGGTCCTGGGCTCCATTTTGACAGGACTCCGCTCCCCAACCACGAGGAGACATGACAGGGAACTCTTTCCTGGGATGAAGGACAGATCACATCTAGGGCTTCCAAACTGGCACAGGCCACATGAGAAAGCTCAGGAAGGTAGAGAGAGCCTCTCACAGCTCTTCTGCTTGTGCCTTGCCGGACTCAGAGCAGCAGGGGAGAGAGGAACTATTTTGATGGGAGGGATGTCCTTCCACCACTGGCCACTCACAGAAGTGACCAGAAGCCTGTCCCCAGGGGCTCTCTCTCTATGGTAGGCCCTGGAATGTGGCTGATGAGCCCAGGCCAGGTGAGCCTGGGGCAGCAGCCCCCAGGTGTCTCTCCTGGGGCCAACCGCTGACCTCCCGGCCTCTGCTCACACCTGCTCAGAACCCACAGAGCTAAGGCCTCGGGAGAAGAGGCCTTGCAGGTGGTGACAGGGCACACCCATCAGGATGCTATAGAAGGGGAGTGGGATTAGCTGTAAGAGTTGGATCCTAAATCAATCAGCATGAGGTTGAGGCAAATCCCCCTTGCCACTGGAGTCTTTGGAACTCACCTGGGTTAACATCCCTCGCCAGCCACGTGTCATGGGGTGTAACCTGACATCTCTGTGCCTCAGTAGTCTCCTCCCTCAAATGAGGGGAACATAACACTCTCACGTGCGTTAACACATGAACGGTGCTGGCTCACGGCAAGGACTCAGTCAATGCTCTCTTTATGATTTTATGAATGTTGTTTAGTGAGGCGTGAATGTGACACTGTACACATTGGTGTGTACAGCGGTTCAGCCAGGACTCTGTGGCCGTGGGTGTAACCTTTGTGAGGACAGGAGTTTCTTCCTCTTCCTGGGAGAGGAAAATAGATCTATTTAGCTGAGAGCCTCATGTACATGATGGTAAAAATCATCCGTGGGTGGGTCAGGCAAGGTGGCTCATGCCTGTAATCACAGCACTTTGGGAGGCCAAGACAGGTGAATCACTTGAGCCCAAGAGTTCGAGACCAGCCTGGGCAAGCTGGTGAAACCTTGTCTCTGCCAAAAATACAAAAATTAGCCAGTCATGGTGGTGCGTACCTACAATCCCAGTTACTTGAGAGGCTAAGGTGGCAGGATTGCTTGAGCCTGGGAGGTTGAGGCTGCAGTGAGCTGAGATCATTCCACTGCACTCCAGCCTGGGTGATAGAATGAGATGCCATGTCCAAAAAAAAAAAAAAAAATTCATCTCCATATGGCCACAGGTAGGAAATTGAGGTGTGTTTCTCCCAGGGGCATTTGACTACATTAACAGCCTAATTGGGGCCTGGATGGTGTGATAAATGGAGGGCTGAATGCCCAAGGTTGCTGTAGGGCCATGGACAGCATCCTGGGTCTATCCCTTCCTGCCCTGATAAGTGGTCTCAGTTTCTCCATATGGACTATGATGAGCTTGGATGAAATTATCTCTGGGGTCCATTCTAGCTCTGAAACCCTTGATCTCTTAAGAGTTAGTGCTTAGACTCTCCCCAGGGAGCATCCACTGGATTTGATAGAGATAAAAATGTGAACAAGTATCTATTTAATACCAATAAGACCTCAGTTTTCCTTAAATTCCTGCTCCAAAGCCAGTTTTTTCCCACAGCTCCGAAGGGCAGAGGAGCATTGCCAGGTGAGCTTCATCAGGCTGGACTCAGCTGCTGGCACATTGGAAAGTATTCTTTGCTTCAAAAGGTAATGAGAATTCGTTGCCAGGTCATTAAACTTTGCTCTTTCCTGGAGGTGTGGGGAATCAAAACAAGGCACTTTGGAGCAGGCCCAGCCAGTGACTGGGAAGGCCACAGATCCATGTGTGTCCAAAGTGGACAGTCCATCTTTCTTCCTTTCTTTTTTTTTTTTTGAGATGAGTCTTGCTCTGTCACTTCACTGCAACCTCCACCTCCCAGTTCAAGTGATTCTCTTGCCTCGGCCTCCCAAGTAGCTGGGATTACAGGCATGCACCATCATGCCTGGCTAATTTTTCTATTTTTAGTGGAAGTGGGGTTTCATCCTGTTGGTCAGCTTGTCTCGAACTCCTGACCTCAAGTGATCAGCCTACCTTGATCTCCCAAAGTGCTGGAATTACAGGTATGAGCCACTGCAGCCGGCATTTTTCTTTCTTTCTTTTTTTCTTTGAGACAGAGTCTCTGTTGCCCAGGCTGGAGTGCAGTGGCATGACCTTGGCTCGCTGCAACCTCCAACTCCTGGGCTCAAGTGATCTTTCCACCTTAGCCTCCCCAGTAGCTGAGACCATAGGTGTGCACCACCACACTCGGCTAACTTTTCATATTTTTGGTAGAGACGGGGTTTCATCGTGTTGCCCAGGGTGCTCTTGAACTCCTGAGCTCAAGTGATCCACCCAACTCGGCCTCCCAAAGTGCTGATGGGATTACAGGTGTGAACCACCATGCCTGGCCTCATTTTCTGTAAGTCGTGGTAAAATACACATAATGTAAAACTTGCCATTTTAGCCTTTTTAATTTTATTATTTATTTATTTATTTATTTATTTATTTATTTAGGCAGAGTCTCACTGTGTCACTCAGGCTATAGGGCAGTGGCATGATCTCGGCTCACTGCAGCCTCGGCCTCCTGGGCTCAGGTGATCCTCCCACCTCAGCCTCCTGAGTAGGTGGGACCACTACGCCTGGCTAATTTTTGTATTTTTTTGTAGAGATGGGATTTCTCCATGTTGCCCAGGGTGGTTTCGAACTCCTGGACTCAAGTGATCCATCCGCCTCAGCCTCCCAAAGTGCTGGGATTGCAGGTGTGAGCCACTGTGCTTGGCTTCATTTTAGCCATTTTTAAGTTCAATGGCTTTAAGTGCATTCATACTATTGTGAGATCATCACACCGTCCATCTCCAGAACTCTTTCTTCTTCTCAAACTGAAGCTCTGAACCTATTGAACAGCTCGCATTCCCACCTGCCCCCAGCCCCTGGCAATCGCCATTCTGCTGTCTGTCTCTATGAATCTGACTATCTTACATACCATATCTAAGAGGAATCAAACATTCTTTGTCATTTTGTGACCTGTTTATTTCACTGAATATAACGTCCTTCAGGTTCATCCATGTGTGAGGATTTCCTTCCTTTGATGGCTGAATAGTATTCCGTTGCATGTAGAAAATCACATTTTGCTCACCCACTCATTGTCAATGGCCATGCGTGTTGCTTCCACTTTTGGCTATTGTGAGTAACGCTGCTGTGAACGTGGTGTGCAGGTGGAAAGGGCACTTCCTGTGCCTCGTTTCATTGTGTGTCCCTTGCCCCTGCTTGGAGGGGCTGAAATTCCTCTCCCTAGAGTTGGGACTTCTCTCAGGTACAGCAGCTCCAGTTTGCTTATTTTCTCAAGTACCCGAGGGTCTTTCAGAATGCTACAGCACAGAGCAGAGAAGGGATGATTGTGGCTGGGAAAACGGTAAGCCAGGCGCCCCTTAATGTCCATTTCTACCAAAATAGCTTCTTAATGTGATGCTCATCACACACTGTGTTAGGATTGGGACTGCATCCTAATGGACCCTCTAGGACACATTAGCCCTATTCTCAACACACCCACCCCCCTTCAAATAGGCACAGACGGTGACCTGTGGAAGAGCATCGCATAGGAGTATTCTTCTGGAGCCTTCAAAGAACTTGGCAGAAACAACTGAGGCTTCGGCTTAGGTTATTTAAATGTTCTTCTTGACAATAGTTGTTCAATAAACTCAGCTAATTCTTCTGGCCATTTCTGCAGGTCCATGAAAGTTTGAGGAGGCACACCTTCCGATTTTTTTTTTCTGCCTGGGATTCATGCTTCCTGTTCCCCTAAAAGTAGCACCACATTTTTCAGTTAATTAAATTTAGTTAAAAGAAGGGAAAGTGGGCAAAAGACATGAACAGCCATTTCACTGAAGGGGAAGTACAGATGGCAAATATGCACACAGAAAGATTTCACCATCATTAGCCATCAGGGATGTGCAACTTGAAGTGACAATGAGTTATGGCTGCACACCGATCAGGATGGCTAAAATAAAAAATTGCGACATCAAATGCTGGTGAGGATGAGAGAAACTGGCTCACTCATTCCTGGCTGGTGAGTGTGTAACATGGTGCAGTCACTCTGGAAAAACAGTTTGGTGGCGTCTTCGTAAACTAAATATGTAATTTCCATAGACCCAGCAATTTCACTCCTGGGCATTTTTTCCCAGAGAAATGAAAACTTAGGTTCACCCGAAAACCTATACATGAATATTCATAGCAACTTTATTTGTAATTACCCCAAACCAAAAATAACCCAAGTGTCCTTTAATGGGGGAGTGGCTAAAGAAACTGTGGTGCAGACATACCGTGGGGTACTGCTCAGCAAGGGAAGAGGCACAGACATATGCAGTAACTTGGATGAATCTCACGGGCATTATGCTGAGTGAGAAAAGTCAGTCCCTAAAGGTAACACACTGTCTCATTCCGTTTATATGACATTCTCGAAATAGCAAAAGTACGGAGTTGGAGAACAGATAGTGGCTTCCAGGGCTAAGGGATGGAGGAGGGCAGGGAGGTGGGTGTGCTTGTAGGAAGGCAACAAGAAAGATTCTTCTGGAGGAAGTGTTCCGAGTCCCAACCACGGTGGTGGATACAGGATCCTACACACGATAAAATTGCGTAGAACTAAGTGCATGTGCACACACACCAGAATACACAAAATGAGGATAATTCGAATAAGATCAGTGCTTTGTATTTTTGTCAATGTTCTTGTGATGTTGTATTATAATTTTGCGAGATGTTACCATTGGGGGCAACTGGGTGGAGGGGACACGGGATCTCTCATCTCTCTTGTATTATTTATTACAACTACATGTGAATCTGCAGTTATCTAAAAATAAACGGTTTAATTGAAAAAACAAAGGGAGGGGCTAAGCCATTAGACTCCTGTTCCTCCATCTGAGATGAAGTTTGTTTGGCCAGAGGGCAGCACCCACCCATCCTGATTCTCAAGGCGTCCATGAAATCGCTAAAGAATCGGGAGGATTGCTTGAGCCCAGGAGGATGAGGCTGCAGTGAGCTATGATCATGCCACTGCACTCCAGCTTGGGTGACAGAGCAAAATTCTGTCTCTTTAAAACAAAGATACATAACTGTAGTGCCTGGTGAACCCCAGTTTAAGGCTTGGGGTTCTTTATGTATGGTGTTGGGGCCTAAGAGCTGGATGTCTTGGTTTAGCATCCAGCTCTGCCACTTACTGCTGTGTGAATTTAGGTGAGTCCATTTACCTCTACTCCCTGCCTGTAAAGGGGAGAGCAATATTACCTACCTCACAGGCTGCTGTGAGGGGCAAATGACGTAACACTTGGAAAGGGCTTAGATGGTGCCTGCTGTGTTATCTGGGCATGGTACCCATTACCACACTCTTAACTACCCTCCCTTTCAGGTCTCCATTTACAAGTGACATGGGCCACATTAGATGGGGCATTCTGGCATTCAGTTTTTTTTTCTCCAAGAGCTGTCATTTAAAAACTGCCAGGGTCACGCTCCCTCCCCTTATGTAGTTGGAGATAGCAAGGCAATCTGGAGCAGAGATTTTTGGTCTTGAGGAGTCCCTCTCAGTTATGTACATACGAGATCAGGGGGCAAAGGGAACTCCGTCTCCAGATCGGAGTGCCTGGAACACACAGGTGGATTTTATCAGAGATTTTCTGATGGACTGAGGGGATGCTGACTCCTGCTGATGGAAAATGACCGAAGCCCCTTTAGCAGGCTGAACGGTGGCCCCCAGAAGATTTGCCTCCTGGAACCATGAATGTGACCTCATTTGGAACGATGGTCTTTACAGATGCTGCTACGGGGAGGATCCTGGATTATCTGGGTGGATCCTAAATCCAGTGACAAGTGTCCTTGGAAGACGAGAGAAGAGAAGAGAAGCGGAGAGACATAGGAAGGTCATGTGGTCACAGAGGCAGAGGCTGGAGTGAGCCAAGACACAAGCCAAGGAGCACTCAGGATTGCTGGAAGCTGCTGAGCCAGAGGGAAGCAGGGGCCAGATCCTCCGTCACAGCAAATCGGAGAAGTCACCCCCACCCATGCCTTGATTTCAGACTTCTGGGCTGGAGAACTGGGAGAGAATAGAGTTCTGTCGTTTGAAGCCATCCAGTTTGTGGTGCCTTCTGCTAGCAGCCCCGGGAAACCGCCGATTTCCTCCAGCTGGCTTCCTGGCCTGGGAGGGGCAGCCTGAACCGGAGGCCCAGGCTCAACACTGGGCTCTAAGTGGAGTTTGGGATCCACTGGCTTTCGTGTGGGCCCCCCTCAGGGAAGGGCTGAGCCTGGGAGTGGGGGTCAAGACCTGTCACCTGGAACCTGAGCAGGACTCACCTTGACAGAGAGGGGCCCCGAAAGAGGAGACCCTTCTCTCCATGGAAAAGAACTGCTACAGACAGGCAGGAGGCTGGACGGACAAGGACCCAGCAGTGGAGACAAAGGCCAGCACCATGGGAAAAGGTCTGGCTGAATGCAGGCGGCCTCAATGGCGTATGACCTTGCCCTCCTATCAGTGAAGACAATGTGTGTGCAAAGCATCATATGCACACTTGTTCACTTGTTTACACGGCGTATAGATGGACTGTGGCTGACACTTGGGGTTGGTGTTTAAAAACTTCACTTTTGGCTGGGTACGGTGGCTCAGGCCTGTAATCCCAGCACTTTGGGAGGCCGAGGCGGGTGGATCATGAGGTCAAGAGATTGAGAAAATCCTGGCCAACATGGTGAAACCCTGTCTCTACTAAAAATACAAAAATTAGCTGGGCGTGGTGGTGCATGCCTATAGTCCCAGCTACGAGGGAGGCTGAGGCAGGAGAATTGCTTGAACCCGGGAGGCAGAGGTTGCAGTGAGCCGAGATCGCACCACTGCACTCCAGCCTGGCCACAGAGTGAGACTCTGTCTCAAAAAAACAAAAAGTAAAAGCAAAAAACTTCACTTCTTTTTTGATAGACAATTGAATATAAATAAAAGTTGTAGTATCTCCTCTCTATATCCCAAGGGACTATTGCGAGCACCCCTGAGGTTCACACACTTCCCTTCAGAGCCCACCATTGAATGGATGGATGGGATTCTTTAGCTCCAGTTTCTATCAGCGTAGGAGAGGCGATATATTCTGGATATTTGTCCCTGCCTAAATCTCACTTTGAATTGTAATCTCCGGTGTTGGAGGTGGGGCCTGGTGGGAGGTGGCTGCATCATGGGGTGGGTTTCTTATGAATGGTTTACACCATCTCCTTGGTACTCTCCTCAAGACTGTGAGTGAGTTCTTGCGAGATCTGGTTGTTTAAATGTTGTTTAGCCATCTCTCCTACTTCCTCTGTCTTGCTCTTCTGCCATGTGAGACACCTGTTCCCCTTTCGCCTCCACCGTCATTGGAAGCTCCCTGAGGCCTCCCCAGAAGCAGATGCCAGTACCACGCTTCCTGTACAGCCTGCAGAACCATGAGCCAAGTAAACCTCTTTGCTTATAAATTACCCAGTCGCAGGTATTTCTTTATAGCAATGCAAGAACACGTTCATCTGACGGATGTCACTGGAGGGAGGTGAGTGGGTTCTAAGAGATGCACAGACTTGGCCTTCAGACACATGGGCTCCCCTAGTGAGGAAGTCAGTTGCCCATTTTCAACTGTTTTTAACAATAAGAGATGAGGACTCCTTTGGAGTGAGAGCCTTTGCAGACAATCCTATCTCGCTAGAATTTTGTATTTTTTGTTTTCATTTTGTTAGTTTTCTCCCTCCCTCCCTCCCTTCCTAGTTCTTTCTTTTTTTCTTTCTTTCTTTTTTCTTTCTTTCTTTCTTCTTTTTTCTTTCTTTCCTTCTTTTCTTTCTTTCTTTTTCTTTCTTTCTCTTCTTCTTTCTTTCTATTTTTCTCTTTCTTTTCTTTCTTCTTTCTTTCTTTCTCTTCCTCCCTCCCTCCCTCCCTCCCTCCTTCTTTCTTTCTTTCTTTCTTTCTTTCTTTCTTTCTTTCTTTCTTTC
>NC_045444.1:122587089-122651898 GCF_002776525.5 Piliocolobus tephrosceles
TCCTTCCTTCCTTCCTTCCTTCCTTCCTTCCTTCCTTCCTTCCTTCCTTCCTTCCTTCTCCTTCTCCTTCTCCTTCTCCTTCTCCTTCTCCTTCCTCCCGAATAGCTGGGATTACAGGTGCATGCCACCACACCTGGCTAATTTTTGTATTTTTAGTTGAGACCAGGGTTCACCATGTTGGCTAGGCTGGTTTTGAACTCCTGACCTCAGGTGATCCACCCACCTCAGCCTCCCAATGTGCTGGGATTACAGGAGTGAGCCACCGCGCCTGGCCAGTGTAGTTACTTTCTACTTAGGTCAAGCGAGACTGGTCTTTTTGTTTAAATTGGTTATTTTTTTAGACAGAGCCTCACTGTGTTGCCAGGCTGGAGTGCAGTGGTACAATCTTGGCTTGCTACAACCTCCACCTCCTGGGTTCAAGTGATTCTCCTGTCTCAGCCTCCCAAGTAGCTGGGATTACAGGTGCCCACCATTGTGCCTGGCTAATTTGTATCTTTAGTGGAGACGAGGTTTCCCCACGTTGGCCAGGCTGGTCTCAAACTCCTGACCTCAGGTGATCCACCTGCCTCGGCCTCCCAAAGTGCTGGGAATACAGGTATGAGGCACAGTGCCTGGCTAAAACTGTGTTAATTTGGAAATACAAGCAATGCAATCATATTCTCAATCAAAATTATAGCATTCAATGTTCCTGGTTACCTAAGCAAACATAGGTGATAGGAGCCAGAAAAAATTAAAATAAATGAGAAAAACAGAGCCAGGCATGGTGGCTGATGCTCGTTATCCCAGCATTTTGGGAAGCTGAGGCGGGAGAATTGCTTGAGACCAGGAATTCGAGACCAGCCTGGGCAACACAGAGCGACCCTATCTGTAAAAAACTAAAAATTTAGCCAGGTGTTGTGGAGCACTCCTGTAGTTCCAGCTACATGGGAGGCTGAGAAGCATCCATTTAAATTCTTTGTCTGTTTTTTTAAGTGGATTGCTTACCTTGTCATTATTGAGTTTTAAATATTCTTTATATATTCTAAGTCTCTTATCAGATACATGATTTACAAATATTTTCTTCTATCCTGTGGGTTGTTTTTCCACTTAACTTTTTTTTTTTTTAATGTTATTAGGTGTATTTGTTTATATCTACTTAAAGCAACAGAAAAGCAGCAAAATAAAAATCAGTAAAGTTGTACATTTTGAACATTGAGATTCTTAGACCTGGGATGAATCTTGGACTAGTCAGATAACTGGTTTTAGAGACTAAGCGACTGAGGTTTGGGGAGACCGAGTCTTGCCCGAGGTCTGTCTGTGCCTGTGAGTGGCAGGATTGGGCTTCACTGTTCTGTGTTTTTTTTACCGTCCTTCTTTCCTGCTTCTTGTTTTTGTTGCTTTAGATAAAACATATGTTCCCTTTTATTTATTCTTAGTTTAAGGAATTATCTCCTGCTGATAACCTGTAGGGTTTTACTCAAACTGGTCAGTAGGAAGATTTTAAAAATGTTTTTTTTTTTTTTCTCTTTTCTTTGAAACAGAGTCTTGCTCTGTTGCCCAGGCTGGAGTGGTCATGTGATTATAGCTCATTGCAGCCTTGAACTCCTGGCCTCAAGTAAGCCACCCGACGTCTGGGAATATGGCATAAGCCTCCACATCTGGCCTAAAAAGTGGTTTTCTTTATGTCTATTTCTACATCTATTTCTCTTTCACCAATTATGCAAGCAATGACTTGTTTCCTGCAAGACATACAATCAAAGCATCTGGAAGTATTTTAGTTATTCTTTTTTTCTTTTCTTTTTTGTATGTGTGTGTGTGTATGTGTATTTGAATCTTCACATAAACACAGATGAACTTGACTGGTCAAAGAAATTCCATGTTCTGGTGCATCTATATTTTAACCAAAGACCATTTGGGTTCCTTGCCTTTTTGCCGTCATGTACCCCTGTTTTTAAAATTATTTTCTCATATAGCTAGGAATGGGGAAGGCATGTCTACTGTCCATTTCTGACTCTGGCTTCAGTTACTTCTGAGAAATGGTGTGTCAAATTACAGGACAGTCAGGTCATGAAAGAGCATGGCCAATTCTTTGGGCTAGCACCGTACACCTGGCCTAATAGATCACTCTGTCAGCTCCCGACGTTTGGCGTCTGAACTTTGCCCATAGAGGTGAGTGGTGGGTGAGCAACCACTCTCTGGTATGGAATGCATTGTTGTCTCTATACTTATCAGGTAACCCAAGCGCGGTGCCAATGTTTAACCCTGAATATTTAGAGCAGTGGGATAAAAAAGTTGGGCAGACACAGGTTTGCACTGATGGAAACAGGACTATGATGCTGGGACCGATAGGAGAAGTAGGTTATCCCTTTTCCACAAGGTGGGCCCAACGATTGCAAGTAGGGACAACGATCGTATATGGCACCGTGGGCCACGGGAACTGGAGCCATGACATTCCTGAAAGGCCACCAGTGTTTATCTGCAGCCATATGGCCCATTGCCACTTAGGCCAGTATCTTCACTTAATTTTACAAACATAAACGACACCCAGCTCAATCAGTTATCCTGCCCATGCATCTGCTCAGACATAAGGACCATCACGAGAAAGCATATGGATAGGTCAGTGAAAACTGAATCCTAACCTCAGGGCTTGCCTTGGAAGTACCTGGCAGAGGCCATTGGAATGTGTACACCTAGGCAAGCTCAGGGGTTTGGACATGTGGACAAAGACACACATGTACACATGCATACACATGCACACACACCCATGCTATCACAACTTGGAAGCATTAAACCTCAAACACAAATACAAATCTAAATGTATTATACCTTCATGATAGGGAATCAGAAAATACACAGAAACAGAACATTATGAAACTACAAATCATCCTATATTCCTGTAATAACCACATTAATATTTTTCCTTTATGACCTTTTCAAAGATAGCATCATACTTAATGTGTTTTGTAACACTCCTTTTCATCGAATCATATATCATGGAATTTAAAATCAGTAATAGAAAGAATAGATAATTTGGTAAACAGTATTGGGATGAATGACTTCCTTCATTGGAAAAGAAGTACAGTTAGATTCTTAACTAACAGCACACATATAAATATATTCCAGATGTATTAACTAGATTTTAAATAAAACTATAAAAGTAATAAAGTAAAACAAAGGAAAATTTTAAAAAACTTTAGAGTGGGAAAATGAACAAATTTGATTAGGTAAAAATGACAGATACTTGTATGTGGAATCAAAAGACAAAAGACAGACTAGGAGAGAACATTCAGATTTTATAAAACAACCTGAAAGAGTAATACTTTCAACATATGAAGAGGTACTCTAAGCTAATAAGACAAGGATATTCACAGAATATTCCAGAATATAGAAAAAAAGTTCAATCTCTATGAAAGTGAACAAGAAGCAAGTTAAAACAAATTAAATTATTGCTACATCAATATCTCTCCAGGTCTGAAATTTGCTGAGGAAGCAGTAAGGAGGAGGGTATTCCAAAGATAAAATTGACAGGCTCCTGCTTTAAGGAAATTGGTTTATTATACCGCATTTTATAGAAGTTTTTAAAAAAGTTCTTGGATCATGAGCACTAAAGTTGGCATGTATTGCTATAGGCAAGGTGAGAGCCAGGGTGTTGACTGCTGGGAAGACCCTGGCATTCTGAGTGTTGTCTTTGCAAGACAGTTTTCCTGAGCAGAATACCAGCTTCCTCCAGGTCCTGCTGACTGGGAAATGGATTTTACTTTATTTTATTTTATTGTATTATTTATTTATTTATTTACTTATTTTGAGATGGAGTTTCACTCTTGTTGCCTAGGCTGGAGTGCAATGGCGTGATCTCAGCTCACGACAACCTCCGCCTCCTGGGTTCAAGTGGTTCTCCTGCCTCAGCCTCCTGAGTAGCTGGGATTACAAGCATGCACCACCACACCTGGCTAATTTCATATTTTCAGGAGAGATGAGGTTTCTCCATATTGGTCAGGCTGGTCTTGAACTCCTGACCTCAGGTGATCCACCTGCCTTGGCTTCCCAAAGTGCTGGGATTACAGGCGTGAGCCACTGCTCCCGGCCGGAAATGGATTCTAAATGGCAAGTGCTACTGAACTTTGTAGAACCCAATTGCCTCTCAGCCACCATATCTGATCCATCTCCATTAGGTTCCAGTTACTGTCCTCACTTTAGCAAATGCCCGAGCACCAGTGACTCAGTACACTAGAAATGAGCAAACTCAGGGACCCTATGGAGCCTTGGTGTTTCAGCTGTCAGGGTACAAATCCATTGTAGCGTAGACTCCACCAGATGAGTGGTGAATGTCTTAGTCTCTTCTGTGCTGCTACAACAGAATACCTGAGACTGGGTAATTTATAAAGAATAGAAATGTATTTCCCACAGTTCTGGAGGCCAGGAAGTCCAAGATCAAGGCTCTGACATCTGGTGTCTGGTGAGGGCCTTCGGGCTGTGTCCTCTCATGGTGGAAGGTGGAAGGGCAGGTGAGACAAACTCCCTTTGCCTCATCCTTTTATAGGGGCAGCTAATCCTGTTCATGTGAGAGGAGTCCCTATGGCCTAATCACCTCTTAAAGGCCCCACTTCTTAATACTATCACCTTGGCAACCCCTGAATTTTAGGGGGGACGCATTCAAACCATAGCAGCTATCAAGCCATGGACAGGCAATTCAGTCGGCCGCTTATCTATTACGTCCTAGCTGCTCCCAGGCGTCGTCCATTCATAAGGGGCCTCTGGCTGTTTGTCTGGTGGCAAGAATGTCCACAATCTTATTCAGTTTCTCCTCTTTCTGATTTTCAGTGAATAAGACTGGGTGTCTAAACAGAGCTTCTGAAATCTTAATGTGCATTTGAGTCACCTGGGGATGTCATAAACAGCACATTCTGATACAGTAGGTCTGGGGTGGAGGACGTGATCCTGTATTTCTAAGAGTGTTTATAGGGACCTGCAGCATCAATATCACCCAAAGACTTGTTAGAAATGCAGTATCTTGGGGTCCTACCTTGACCCACTGATAAATAATCTGCATATTAACGTGAGCCCCAGGAAAGTCAAAAGCACATCTAACACCAAGAGGCGCTGCTCAGGCGGAGGGTGCAGCATGGCACATATGGGATCCTGGAGCTGCAGGCGAACATCTCTCAGGCAACCAGTGCATCGCGTTCTGCCAGGTGCCCTCCCATGCACTGGGGCCCTAGTCAGTTTCTTTAAGCCCAGTCCGGATCTTCCATCATTTTTGCTTCCAGGCGACATGTGCGATCCACTGCTGTCTCTTCGTGGTGTCTCCTGATGACATCTGCAGGGGCCCCCTGTGAACTCTTTCTAGTTAACAGGCATCTCTTTTGTGCAGTGAGCCTTCCTGTTGTGCAGTGAGCCTTCCTGTCCCCACTTACCAGCTGTGTCTGCCCTGCAATCCTAGGGGCCCTGGTCAGAGATGGGGTCCAGTGGGCAGGGTCTGAGGATGTTTTATTGACCTGCAGCTGTCCGAGAGCTCTCTGGGCGGTCGCAATGTGAGGCCACATCATGCTGTCCCTGCCAGCGCTCCTCCCCCTCACGGCTGTCGGGTGCTGGGCTCCCGGGGTAAAGTGCAGGGAGAGAGAATCTTAGGAGGTTTATTGGCCTAATAATGCCAGCAGGACACCCTGGATGATAGCGGTGTCATGTCCTCAACTTGTATCCAAGAAACCAGCTTTCAAGAAGATTTTATTGGCCCCAATATATTCACATCAGCCTCCCTCTCCTGATCCAGCTCCTCTTATCACCCCGACAATCTCCATTCCACAGGGTCTCACCCAGGCAACAGGAGGAGGACTCGGAAACTCCATCTTGTTCAAGGGGCCCTTGCACATCTTTCCACAGTCAGTGGAAGTCATTAGGATGTCACATTTCCAATGAGACATGTCACCCCACCCCACAATGAAACCAAATTAGATATGTCAACTGAAGCGTGTGTGCGTGCCCTGGATGTGGCGGGGATGGCGGTTTGGTAAGGTCAAAAGCACTGTCATATTCTAATATAACTGGCCAGGACAAAGATAAAGTCGCGGACAAACACACATTTATTTAGCTTTGGGGAAGGCATGTCAGATGCCTCATTCTAATAAGGAGAGAAGAAGGGGTCGATGTCAAATTTTCTATTCCTAAGCATTTCTTCCACATTCACTCAAATATGAAGCCTGTCTGGTTAATATCACACCTCTTCAGACATCGGCTCTTGCAGCCTTAACTTGCTAATATTATCCTGTGTGCAAATTATCACAGAGGCTCAGAGAGGTTATGTCTGTCCCACTGGATAATCCTCTCCCGTTCTGCCTCCGCTTCTTACACCACTGCAGCCCCGTCCTGTAATAAAGTGAGGGAAACGTTAGGAGGGGTGGGGTGGGGTGGTTCTGGGATGGAGTCTTCACTTGACCATCAGAGATGTCTGTCCTCAGAGTCAGGTCCTTCCTCCTCACGTGAGTCCTTCCATCCCATGCACACAGTACTGCCCACACTAAGCAGTCCTGTCCTTAGGGTTTTTGAGATTCAGGGCGGACACTTTCCGGTGGATTCGTCAATTCCTGGATTGTCAGTGCTCAGGGCTTGCCTCTTCCGCATCCGGCAGGAGAAGAACCCGTACAGAGCACGCATCTCAGGCAGACCCCCTGGCTCCTAAGATGGTGCCCCAGGCTTAGAGGCACGCGGGAGGTGGAGCCTGCAGAAAACACCATCCAAAGGAGAGGGGAGGCCGCGAGGAGGGAGACGGCAGAGGCCGGTGCCTGCAGACCCCTGTCCCTGAGCCAGGGCTGTTTGAGCCACTCCCTTTAAAATGCTATTTTTAAAGCTTACTTTTAAGCCTCACAGTGACTTGTCAAGACAGCAACTTCCTGGCCCCCTTGCAGTTAGAAGGCCCTCTCCCCATCGCCCATTTTTGATTTAATTCTGGTGTTTTCCTGCAGCCCAGCTCAGCATCCTAACAGTGGCCCAAAGGGTGGTGGCAGGGATGTCCTCTAGGATCATCTCAGGCAGGGGGTGTGAGGAGGCCAGACTCTTTCAGCAACATTCTATGGAGCTGCCTTTCAGAAATGTTCATCCACCAGTGATGAGGGCGTGGAATTAAAATCTAATGGAAGCATTTTCTCTACTCTCGATGTATTTGGAGTTCATTTCAGCTTTTCCCTGACAATAACTTCCCTGCTGCTTTCTTCTTCCCTTTTGTGTCTGGTGTGGCTGGGAGGTCCTGGGGCCTTTTAAATGCACAGTGACACAGGTGTCCTCATATGCTGTGGGGGCACAAGCATCGTAGTGCGCTTGCAGTGACACAGGCGTCTTCATGTGCTTGCAGTGACACAGATGCCCTTGTGTGCTTGCAGTGACGCAGACATCGTGGTGTGCTTGCAGTGACAGGCATCGTGGTGTGCTTGCAGTGACAGGCATCGTGGTGTGCTTGCAGTGACTCAGGCATTGCCGTGTGCTAGCAGTGACACAGGCATCCTTGTGTGCTTGCAGTGACAGGCATCATGGTGCACTTGCGGTGACACAGGTGTCCTTGTGCGCTTGCAGTAATGCAGATGTCCTCATGTGTTTGCAGTGATACAGACATTGTGCTGTGCTTGCTTTGCCAACTGAAAAGTGACCTGGGAGAGGGTGGAACCAGCCAGTGTCTGGGTTGCTCTGAAGGCATTTGCAGACACTGACAATTCAGCAAATGTCTCCAACCAGGCCCTGCTTCTCTCAGTGTGGAACACACCTGCCTTTGGGCAGTTCCTTTGATGGCAGGAATGATTGACAGGCATCCTCTGCTGGGGGTGTCCATCATCCAGGAGATCCCCCTTGGAGGGCTGGCAGGAGGCTGTGTCCCCTGGTCTGTGACTTGTATTCTTCACCATCTTCTGCGTGTGTGAGCCTCCACGTAGCTGTGCCACTTTTGGGAACCTACCCAGCAGACACAGATGCAGCAATACACAGAGATCTCTGCGTGGGGATTCTTGTGGCACAGTTGTGAGTGGCCCAGGTGGGCAGCTGTGGCAGCTCACGCTAGCACTGCTGTGTGATAGTGAGCCCTCTGCGGCCAGTGTGGGAGCTCTGCCTTCCATCCAGAAGGAACATGCAGCATTTGTCCTTCTGTGCTTGGCTAATTCTACTTAACATGGCATCCTCTAGGCTCATCCACATTGTTGCAAAGGAATTCATTGAGTTTTACGGTGGAATAGTATTCCGGCTGTGTATATACCACATTCTTCTAATCTATCCCTCCGCAGATGGACGCTTGGGTTGATTCCACACCTTGACTATTGTAAATAGTGCTGCAATGAACACAGGAGGGCAGGTATCAGACCACCACACTGTACCCCATAAATATGCACAATTATTATGCAACAGTTAAAATAAAACTCAAAGCAATGAAACAACAACCAAAAAGAAGGAACAAGTGCTTCTGCTACAGGGGAGCTCTGAGTGGGAGCCTCCAGCTGTTGGGACCTCTGGGGTCCACCTTTAAGCCAAAGTCTTTCTCTTCCTTCTGGGCAGCACCTGGCAGGTGATGAGAAGCCAAGAGAGAAGGTTGGTGGCTGATGACCAGGTGAGACCCACAGGAGCGGCATCAGGATACACGTGTTACCTGCGCTGCGTGTTTCCTACAGGACATAAGCAGCCGCACAGTGGCTGAGAACTCCCTCGTGGTGGCTCCCTGCTCCAGGCACTCCCTGAGTCTGCACTGTGCCCTGGCCCAAGTCCAGCCCTGTCAGTCCACACTTCAGAACCACACCGTGCATCACAAGGTCGATAGCCAATGGGGCCTTGCACAAAATCGACCCAGTGAAAATGTTCATTAAATGAGTGTTTCTTGCAGCCCTAGTCACCCTTCCTTCCCTTTCCACCAAGGCCAACCCCTCCCGAGAGGTTCCAGGGTCCCAAGGAAGAGACATCCCGTTTACTCACAGACACATCCTGTTTACTCGCAGGTGGTCATTGCCTGCGAGCATTTGCAGAGTGGGTGGGAAGGCAGGGGCAGGAGGGCGTGTGGAGGTCCCCCTAGCAGGCTCAAAACCGACATTCTTGACATTCTTTAAATATTTGTCCAACATTTACTTATTGGAGATGGCGAATAGCTTATTTCCTGTTAGCAAATAAATGTACTCATCCACAAAATGCCATGTCTCCATCTTTATATCTAGAATAAGAGATTTCTCACACATATGGGTCATCCTAGAGCACGTTCTTAATCTGGAATTGATGGAGAGCAGTGCCTGCAAGTCTCCACTTGAGGGCACTGTGACCCCAGTGTTGTGTTGGTGTCCCTTTCAACTGGACCCCTGGGCAGGTGCCCAACGGTCCATCTCCTCATCCGGCTCTCACTGTGCTCCTGGAGGACGGAGGGATGTTTCCAGCCTCACCAAGGAGGGAGGCCTTGAGCTGAGTGACCGGCATCTCTGCTTGGGCACCCTTGGCCACCGGAGGAGCAATGCTGGTGAGAAGAGCTGGTGCAAATCCCTGCAGGGCCGGCAGGCTCTCTGGTGCTGCCCGTGCACCCGTGCCTGCCCGCAGCTTGATCAGTGATGGGTGCAGGAGAAGCTGGGTCCACCTTCCTCACAAAGCAAAGGGTGTAGGGCAGCCTGGCCACCAGCAAGGTCACTGCTAAGCCTAGGAGGACAGGCCCGTGAAGCAGCAGGGGGCATCCTTTGCTGTCCGGTTGCCCCCTTTGCCTTGGTTGACCCTGGAAAGATCTACACTCCTCCCTTTCCTGGACCCAGGAGAAAAGGCAGGAGCTGGCTTCACCACGGCCCAAGGTATCCCAAATCCAGATGCTAAGCATTTGGAGGACAACACAGAAACATCTGCAGAAGAAACCCAGTCCTGGCAGTCCAGAAGTTCCTCCCCAACTGGACATGGCATTGCCATGCCCCAGAGACATACAGGGAACCTCGACGGTTCCGGTTTCATCAGCTCATTATTATCAGCATTATTTAATCCTGGTTGTGCCTTAATCCTTTCCCCTGTGTATGTGTGAGTATGTATTATGCAAGATTCAAAGTCACTCGATGTCATGAGGAAAATAAAAAGACTCTCTGCATAGAGCAGAAATAATTTGCACAACCAACTTGGGGTAGAGTGTTCTCAAATGAACTCCAGTGGTCCCTGGGCTTTCAGAGGGCCAGGCAGGCATCACTGTCGAAGGGCTGCGTAACAAAAGGCCCTGGCTGGGTGCATTATAATTTGCTCCAACCAGTTCCAAAGTACTCAGATTTCCAGTGATGTGAAGAGAAATACTAATGTCACAGGACGTGGGCATTGTGCCTCATATAAATACACACACAAAAGCTAGGCGAGGGTATTTTGGATGTCTTGTTGGGGAGGATATAATTAAATTTCCCTTAGAGAACACTCTGAAGTCTGTGGCTCACTGTTTTATAGAAAAGTAACTTCCCCATTCACCGATCTGTCAGTTTTAGAATTCTAGCCAATTGGGAAAGTTGCTGAGGGAGAATCAATTAGTTTCTACTTGGAGTAAAATCTATCTTTCAAGAGGGAGCTATCATGCCTGCTCTGGCTGTTTGAGTCAAGCATCAACCAATCTCACCTTCCGGGATGACACACTGTGCTCAGGGAGCCTTGGGGGTCCCATGGCCAAGTGCAGGTCTCTGCACAGCCCCCAGGTGTGTGCTGTGGGGAGGCATCAGTTTCCAGCTAGTATCAGCTTCCACCCAGGCCTCACTGTCACACAATGAGATCTCCCCACCCCTCTGATCCCCACGCACATGGGAGCCTGGCCGGCAGGGCAAGCGCCGCACCTGGGTGGGTTGTGTTGGAGGTAGCAGGTGGTGGTGCTCACTCCACAGGGTCAGAGGCAGCGGGCAGAGCTCAAGCTCCCTGTGAGCTCGGGAATCTGCTGGCAGTCCTGTGTCTACCAGTTTCTCCCGATCCCAGGGAAGAGGCTCACCGTGGGGCCTTGCTCCTGTGCCTTATCAAGAGCGAGCCTTGTCCTTCACCTTCTGTGTCTCATTCCGGTCACATTTCTCCAGACATGGCCAGAACTGACCTTGCTCTGCACCCAATATTCCTGTTTTCTTAGGATTCTGGAGGTCTGATGGTTGCTGTGGTAGCAGAGGGTGGTCCCAGTGAAGCAGATATTGGGGTACTAGGTTCAGAGCAGAGATAGTGCAGAGCACAAAGGGGACCAGCCAGGACAGGCAACGCTGTGGGCTTGGCTAGCTGGATAGGGGTGCATATGTGTGTGTGTGTGTGTGTGTGTGTGTGTGTGTGTGTGTGTGTGTGTTGGGGCAGTTACTGGGCTCACTTTTGTCTCACTGGGTCTCCTCTTTGAGAAAAGCTCATGCATGGACATGCAATCCTAGGCTTTGGAGTGCGACAGGATGCTAAGCCAGGCCAGAGAGAGCAGTGGCTGCTAGTAGGGAATGCAGGTGAGGTTTGCAAAGGATGAAACTGTGCAGCCCCTTTTCCTCCTATTTCTTCTCCTCTAGTGTTTTCAATCTACAGCTCTGTTAAGGTGATGTATCTCTTCACTTTCCAGGCCATTGTTCAGCTAAGTAGATACAAGCTTTTGTATTGTTCTCTATAATATTTTAAATCATTAATTGATTCCTTAAAACTCACATTTTCCATTGTTCAACAGGTTCACTTTTCAAAGACCTATCCTAAGATTCCACATGTGCTCCCTAAGGACATATAGAGATAAGGATTTAGTACAAAAATTAAAATTAACATCAGGACTGAGACACCACTGAATCTACTTTTTCGCAGTTACTCAATTTATGGAACTTTAAAAGCCATTTCAGTCTACCATGCCTTCACACAGAGCATTATAGTGGCCCAAACCTACATTTTTGAATTGTGATCTAATTTCTTTTAATTTACATGTGTACATCATAGTTCTTAAATATATATATATATATATATAGTATTCTAATTGCAGATGTAGTATGTATTACATAGGAAAAGCCTGTAAAGTGACAAAGAAAATACGCATTCCCATGACTGATTTTCATATAGGCCCCTCCAATACTGTATGCACAGAAGTATAGCCTAAAATGCATAATGATAACTATATTTTATACTTGGAGATTAAGGAAAATCTTAGTACCTATCAAGAGATAGATTTTCCAAAAATATTGCGTAGGTCTAAATCTATATAGTGAAAAGAAAAAAGAGTAAAAATTAATGAGTTAACTATCCTCAAGAAGTTAAGAAAAGTAGCAGCAAGTTAAATCCCAAGAAATAGAAGGAAAGAAATGATAGAGGTAAGAGTAGAAATTAATAAAGTAAAAAAATTACAATAAAGACAGCCATCAAATAAAAAAATTGGCTCTCTGAATTTTTATTTTTAAAGGAAAGATAAAGCCCTGATGAAACTGATCGAGGGAAAAAAGAGAAAAGGCACAAATAACTAACATCAAAGAATTAAAAATAGGATATTATTTCAGGTCTTACAGATATTAAAGCTAAGAAGAACGTATAGTGAAAAACTTTATGCTGATAAATTTGAAAATCTAGATGAAATAGACAAATTCCTTAAAAAACATAACTTACCAAAACTGACACTAGAAGAAATAGAAAATCTGAATAGTCTTAAATTCATTAATTAAAATCCTTTCTATACAGATGGATTTACTCATGAATGCTACTAAACCTTTAAGAAAATATAATACTAATCTTACAGAAATTCTTGCAAAGAACAGAAAGAAAGAATATTTTGCTACTGATTTCATGAGGTCTTGATATAAAGACCTAACAAAAATATTACAAGAGAAGAAAGTTATAAAACAAGTCTCATTTAAGAACACAGATGCAAATATTCTAATATTCTAAGCCAAATATTACTAAAGAAAAATAAAATGATATATGAAAAAAATACACTATAACCATAACAACTTTGTACTTGAAAATGCAACACTGGTTTAACCATTATCAATCAATCAATTATTACATATATATCAGGTAAAAAATTGTGACAATACCAAATGCTGATGAGGATGTGGAGAAACTGGATCATTCATACATTGCACCTGGGAATGTAAAATGGTACTACCATTATGGAAGACGGTTTGACAGTCTTGACAGTTTCTTATAAAGCTAAACATACATAGAACCAGCAATTGCACGCTTGGCCCCTTATTCAATTTTTCACTGAAAAACATATTCACACAAAAACTTGTACAGAAATCCTCATAGCAACTTTATTTGTAACAGCTAAAACTTGGAATGAGCCCAGATGTCCTTCAACAAGTGAATGGTTAAAAAAACTGTGATGGATCCATACCATAAAATACTATCAAACAATAAAAAGCCATGAACCTTTAATACATGCAACAACATGGGACTTATTCCCATGGAATTATGCTGAGTGAACAAAGCCAATCCTAAGAGGTATCGAACTTTTTATTCCATTTATATAACATTTTTAATATGATGCAATTTTAGAAATGGAGGACGGATTCTTGGTTGCCAAGGGTTAAAGGAAGAGGAGTAGGAGGGAAGTAGATGTGGTTAGGACCGGGCAGCATGAGGGATCCTTGTGGGGTTGGAATTGTTCTTCTGTATCTTGGCTGTGCTCGTGGATACACAAACCTGAAAAGATGATAAAACTTAATACATACATATATATACACACACAAATGAGTACAGGGAAAACTGTGGAAATCTGAATAAAATTGGTATATTGTATCAGTGATATTATACTATAATTATGCAAAATGTTACCATTGGGGGAGATTGGGCAAAACCTATGCAGGATCTCTCTGTATTATTTAAGTATGTGAATCAATAATTATCTCAGTAAAAATTCAATTAAAAATCATTCAATAAAATCAGCCATGGTAACAAAAGGGGACAGTCACGTGATCATCTTCATTGAGGCAGAAAGAGTGTCTGCTACAAGTCCACATCCATATATGATAAACATTCTTAGCACACGAAATGTGATAAAGTATAGTTTCAAAACTTTGTACTAACTGATAAAATGTTGAACATTTTCCTGCTGAGGTCTGAAACGAGGATGTCTTTCTTCTATGATCACTTCTAGTCAACATCATAACTAAATGGCCAAGCCAGTGCAATAAAGCAAGAGAAACAAAAAGCTATGAGAATTGCAAACAAATAAATAAAACTGTCATTTGCCAAAGGCAATATGCCTATGGATGTTTAAAAAACACCATAAAATCTAAAAATAATTAAAATTAGATAATAAGTTTGGCTTGTTGCTGGATATACAACCAATTCAAAAAGTCAATTTTATTTCTATATACCAGCAACAAACAGGTATAAAGGAAAACTTCAAAATGTAATTTATAATGGAAAATTATCAAATACCTCAAAGTGAATCTAAGGAAAGATATGTAAGATATGTAGACAGAAAATTACAAAACATCATTAAGAAAATGCAATGGCTAAACAAATGCTGGGAAATATCACTCTCATGGACTGGAAAACTCAATAATGTAAAGATGTCTGTTCTTCTCAAACTGATCAATATAATTTACATTAAAATATTAGTTTTTTTGGTGGAAATGCCTACGCTTATTATAAATTCCTTTAGAAGTGCAAAATGTCAAGCATGTCTAAGACACTTTGGAGAAAAAGAAGGTGGGATGACTTACTCTATGGATGCAAACCATTATTGTAAAGCTGCATTGCCCAAGTCAATGTGATATTGGCAGAATGATAGACGCAGTAGATCAGAATAGAGGATTCATAAGCAAATCACTGTCTACATAAACACTTGTTTTCATTGTTGTTGTTGTTTTTAAATACTTGTTTTCAATGATAGAGGGCACTGAAAAGCAGTGGGAAAAGAACAGTCTTTTCAATAAATGGTGCTGGGTCTTTGGGTCAATCACATATTCATATGGCTATGAAATAAAACTTGAACCATGAACAAAGATCAATTCCAGGCAAACTGGCAGATATAAATGTGATAAGTGGAACAATAAAGCTTCTGAAAAGGGGAGAAATAGGAACGTTTTCACACCGTTGGTGGGAATGTGAATCAGTTCAACCACTGTGGAAGACACTGTGGCAATTAATTCCTTAAAGATTTAGAACTGGAAATACCATTTGACTCAGCAATCCCATTACTGGGTATATACCCAAAGGAATATGAATCATTCTATTATAAAGATACATGCATGTGTATGTTCATTGCAGCACTATTCACAATAGCAAAGACATGGACTCAACCCAAATGCCCATCAGTAATAGACTGGATAAAGAAAATGTGGTACATATACACCATGGAAAACCATGTAGCTATAAAAAGGAACGAGATCATGTCCTTTGCGGGGACATGGATGAAGCTGGAAGCCATTATCCTCAACAAACTCACGCAGGAACAGAAAATCAAACATTGCATATTCTCACTTATAAGTGGGAGCTGAACGATGAGAACACGGACACGTGCAACACACACTGGGGCCTGTCGGAGGACGGTGGGTTTGGGGAGAGCATTAGGGAAAAGAGGGAATCCATGCTGGGCTTAATACCTAAGTAATGGGTTGACAGGTGCAGCAAACCACCATGGCACACATTTACCTATGTAGCAAACCTGCACATCCTGCACATGGACCGGGAACTTAAAATAAAAGCTTCTGTAAGCTATTGGCAACAACAGTGTCATAATCCTGAGGCAGGCAAAGACCTCTTACATAGGACACAAAAAATCTGTAACCACAAAGACAAAGTTGATAAGCCAAATTACCTTAACATTAAGAATTCATTTTCTTTTCTCTCTCTCTTTTTTTTTTGTGATGGACTCTCACTCTGTCACCCCGGATGGAGTGCAGTGGTGTGACCTTGGCTCACTGCAACCTCTGCCTCCGGGGTTCAAGTGATTCTCCTGCCTCAGCCTCTGGAGTAGCTGGGATACAGGCACCCACCATCATGCCCAGATAATTTTTGTATTTTTAGTAGAAATGAGGTTTCACCATGTTGGTCAGGCTGGTCTCAAACTCCTGACCTCAGGTGATCCACCTGCCTTGGCCTCCCAAAGTGCTGGGATTACAGGTGTGAGCCACTGCAAGAACTTTCCTTAAAAGACACCATTGTGACAGTGAGATGGAAGCTAAAGAGTGGGAGACAATATTCACAACCATGCACCTGCAAACAGCTTCTCACTAAAAGTATAAAATTAATAAGAAAGAAATAGACAACCCAATGGAAAAATAGACAACCTACTCAGCAGGGGTTTTATTAAAAAGTACGGTAATATTCAAATGATCACTACTCATATGAAAAGATGTGCAACCCAGTAGTCGTTAGGAAAGAGGAAATTAAAGCCATTGTGTGATACCACACACTCCAGAGTGGGGACAATGAAAACGACTGACCACACCACGTTGGGAGGATGTGGAGTAGTGGGAGTTTGCATGCATTGCTGGTGGCAGGGAAAGTGGAGCAGCCACCTCAGTAAACTTGGTGGCACTGCGACCACATGTGATGATGCTCTGGGGTGAGCGTTGTCTTCCCAGGCATATACAGACAGTAATGTGTGCACCTGTGTGTAGAGAGACAGACACACATGTCCACAGCAGCATCATTCATAATAGCCCCAAACTGAAGAAAAATGGTGGGCACTCGGCTGGGCACTGTGGCTCAAGCCTGTAATCCCAGCACTTTGGGAGGCCGAGGCAGGCGGATCACAAGGTCAGGAGATCAAGACCATCCTGGCCAACACGGTGAAACCCTGTCTCTGCTAAAATACAAAAAATTAACTGGTCATGGTGGTGCACACTTGTAGTCCCAGCTACTCAGGAGGCTGAGGCAGGGGAATCACTTGAACCTGGAAGACAGATTACAGTGAGCTGAGATCGCGCCACTGCACTCCAGCCTGGCAACAGAGTGAGATTCCATCTCAAAAAAAAAAAAAAAAAAGACTTTCATTAACAGTAAAATAAGAAGCCTAAGTGTGGCGTCTACAAGGGAACACTATGCAGTGATGGAAGTGGACGAACTGCAGCTGTGTGCAAGGCTGCAGGAGTCTCACAAGCGTAACACTGGCTAGAAGAAACCGGACAGAAACGAATACACACTGTTTACTTCCATGTACATAAAGTTCGAACTCAGCTAAAAGTAACCTAGGATGCTGGGAATCAGGACAATAGTTGCCTTTGCAAACGGAGAGGGCAGTGATCAGGAGAAGGGCTTCTCAGGAGCTGGGAGCATCTCCACTTTACATGTCGGTTGTTGAGCCCTTTTCTGTGCTTGTGTCTTAATTCAACAAAAGCATACATGTTTACACCCCTCTCAGGGATACTTACATTTTTCTAAAAGACGACTAGAAAGATTTATTTCAAAATAAGGAGTCTGCAGTGGCGTTTCCAGGCGCAATGAGTGCTACGGTTGAAGTATCTGTCCCCTCCAAAACTCACAGCCCCTGGCATGTGGAGTGCCTCTATCTGAAGAACAAGAGGAACTCAGAGCTAGAAGCCTCTTTATGGGGATCACTCCACGTCTTTTATTGATGAAGAAATAAATATGGCTTCCTGGGGTCCCCTGGGAGGGTCCCAGATCACCCCTCATTCAGTCTCCATCCTGCTCCTCCCAGGCAGACACGGTCTCACGGTGCGGTGCCGGGGAGCCGCGCTGTGTCCTGGAAAGTTCATTAGCTTGTAAAGTGGCGCAGCGCTTCTGGCCTGTTGCCGGTCCACGCCGCTCTCCTTGGGTGCAGCAGGGCCCCCCACCCGCCCTCCTTGGGCCCACGGTGCAGCTGGGAGCCACGGTGTCTGCGTCAGCCTTTCCTGCCGCAGCTGGGGGCTCCTCTGACTCCCACGGGGAGCAGGAAGCTGCTTTCCCGGTGCGCTCGGTGTAAACAGTAAACACATCCCAGCACCTGCCAGGCCTCCCCGTTCTGCTGCTCCTGTCCCTGCCGCAGCCCTGGGAAGAGGCTTGAGGCCCAGGGGTGTGTGTGCAGGTCACCAGCATCTGCTGTGAGCCCGCCGAGGAAATAATGGCAGCTGTGGGACTGCACGCATGCCTGTATGTGCATGCATGTGTGTGAACACGTGCATGTGTGGGGTGATGTGTTTGCACGTGTGGGATGCGTATATGCATGTGTATGTGTGTTTTTGTGCCTGTATATGTATATACGTATATGAGTGTGTGTGTGGGGAGTGGTCCATGTCTGTTGCGTGTGTGTGTGTGTGTGTGTACATGTACACGTGTATGTATGTACCGCATGTGGTTTGTGTATATAGTTTGTGTTTGTGTGCATGTGTTTCTATGTGTAGTGTGTACAGATCACATGTGTACATGTGCATAGTGTGTGGTGTATATGGGTGCCCTGTGTGTGTGCATGCATGTGTATATGCTGTACATGTGTATGTATGTGTGCGGCCAGACTGACCCAAGGTCACTCAGTAGGTTTGTGAAATTAGCCCAGCCCAGTGAGTTTTCCATAAAGCCACAACCCTCTTGACAGCACCCGGCTCATCTTCCTTTCCAGGCAGGTAGGGAGCAAGGCCTGAGGAATGGTGGGCGCCAGGCTGGCCAAGGGTTCCAGAGGTGGAGCCAGGAATATTCAAGAGGTGGTGAACAGACGTGCAGGGCGCCCCCAAAGCCTTCCCAGCAGGAGAAACAGAGCAGAGTGAAATGAGAAGAAGGGTGGTAGGAGGACCTGGAGAAGGGCCCCGGCTTTTTTGGGGCCCCAGGGGCTTCTCACAGGACCCTCTGCCATGCCCCTCCTCCTTCATCGCAACCTGCACTTCCATTCCAGGAAGGTAGAGCCCGCCCCCTATGGCACCTGTTCTGCTGGGCAGGGTCTGCTTTGGACACTCAGCAATAATTGAACAGCAGGTGGTGTTCACTGAGAATGTGCCCTCGTGCCAGGCATTGTGCTGGGTACACAGCTCAGTTTACTCCTCATGATAGCCCAGGGAGGCAAAGATGAAGTGCACATCCAGGGAGAACGCTGTGTGCTGAGCTGGGACTTATCCAGGCTCTGCCCAGGATGCAGCTGGGATGAAGCCTGAGTTAGGGTCAGTCAGAACCTTGCTGTAAACCACTAGAGTTGACTGAAGAGACTGCATTTCTAGGATGCTTAATCTCTTGACCAAAAAAAGGTACTGTGTTTGTTTGCCACATTGAGGAACTGGATTAGTGGCCTTGGGAACTCTGACAGTCACCTGTCAACAAAACCAGTATGCAGTGGAGAGGCCAGAACCTACCCCGCACTCCTGGGTTCTCAGTTGCCTCCCCAAAGCTCAACGTGAGAAACTCACTGAATATCTATAAAGCAATAAATGCTTACTGATTGTACCTCTGTGCCAGGGACCTTGAACACACTATCTTGGGTGATTATATAGGCGGTAGGTGCAGCTGGTAAGAAGAGCCAAAGAATCAGAGAGACTTGCCACTTCATCACGAACTCTCAGATTCTCCATCAGAAAAGGGTTCTTGCAGCCCCTAGCACTGTGCACAGCACACAGAGAGTGCTCCGTGAAAGAACTGGAGCATGAGCCAGAAAACCACTGCTGTGCTGCAACTGTGAATTTGAACGCAGCAGAGTTGTTAGGGGGTCGACCCTGCATTGACGAATGAATGATTCTAGTGGTGGAGGTTTCAGGTGCCTTCACACACACATTTTGGGCCAATGTCCTTTTAGTTTCTCACATCCCGTTGCTTGGGTGGCTGCCAGCTTGGTTTACAACCCACAGGCTTTGTCTCCTTGGGTTCGTTTAGCATTATTGCATGCTTCCCTTCAATTCAAGTCTTAAGATTTTCAAGGACAGGACAAGCCACTTACGCCGTGGCTTGGGTTCCATAGTATCATTAGAGGCTAAAAATCATGTCATTCCTGTGAAACAGCCCTGTGACCACCTACCACAATTACGGCCTTCGTATTAAATGTGGCTATGTGTTTAAAAAGGGTCTCAAACATAGATTCTTCAGCATCAGGGCATTTTCAATTTGCTATCTCTGAAGCTGTTTGGTGAAGCTCCGACAGTCTCGGTCTCAGGAGCATCTTTTCAGCATGCCCTGGCATTGGTTGTGGACCTGGGACCTACTTATTCCTAAATGCAGAGCCACCTGAGAGCTCAAATTGCACTTTAATCAGACTCCATCCTGCAGAATGCTCCCTTAATGAGGGTTAATGGTATTAATTACCGTCCCCTCCACTTCAGAACGTGCTCAAGAGGAGCTAATTGTCACATAATGGCCCAGGGCAGCTGAGGCCCTAGCAGAAGTCTGAGGAGTCCTCAGATCCCTCCGCTGGTCCCTCTGCCGGTCCAGCCCCGCCATCGCCTTCCTCCCATTTCCTCCTTCCTCTCCATGTCAGATAAAAGTGGGAGTTTCAGGGCATGGCGGTCTAACCTTCCAGGAGGACTCTGGGTTTTCAGCATGGATGGTGAATAGGTTCACAGTTTGCTGACCTACTCCGTGGAAGACAAGGAACCATGCCCTTGCCTGCCGAGTCGGTGTGACCAGTGCCTCTTTACAGGACAGTCTGTCAATAGCTACCCAAATGAAAGACTCAGAGGTAATTTGGCCCAGTAATTTCCCTTCTAGGAATTAATCCTACATACTTTTTTTTTTTTTTGGTATACACCCATGAAGACTATGTAAGGGCACTTATTACAGCAAGTATGGACTAGCAGAAGGGTGGAAATAATCTAAATATCTGTCAGAGTGGACTGATTAAATAAATGATGGTGTATCTATAAAGTGGGGTAGTATGCAGAGAATTCAAAATGAGGCCCGTCTGTATGTGCTGATATTGAACAATATTCAAGTTACAGAATTAAGCAAAAACAGCAAGAAGCTTTAACAGTATATATGTTCTTATGGCATGTTACCATTTGTGTAAAACACACAGAATATGAGTATGTGTGTGCGTGTATCTAAGCTTATCTACACCCCCTCTCCACACCCACTCACATACAAAGCAGCAGGCTGTGATGTAAATACCAGCATGTGCTGAGCTATGGCGTGTTGGTTCTGGTGGACTTTGCAGTGACAGACAAAGGGTCCTCTGATCCATGGGCAGCGGAAGTGTATGCATCTTTGGCTGAGAGGCGGGGCTGGCTGACACTAGCCAAGATTTCAGACAGAGCTCATGGCCCCATGTGTGACAGGGCAGGAGCACCAACATCTCAGACAGTTCCAGCTCCCTTTCTAGCCTCTTGCATTTCAAGGATATCACTTCTCTTCTAACTGCAAGCAGCTAGAAAGAGTAGAGAGTAACACCCATAAAGACAGCTCGGGCACAGAGGTGGGGGGAAGGTCTCTTGGGTAACCAACAAACTTCACACTCATACAACGGGCCCCAGTAAAACAATGGACCCTAATAAGTACATTCCTTTCCCTTTAGGTGCGCTAAGATAGGGAAGCTAAAAGCAGACTCGGTGGGTATGCCTGCAGCTGCAGAAGATGTATGGGAACAGACACACAACTCTCCCTCCCAGATAAGTGGGACAAAAAGACACAGAAACATTCCAAACCTGTGATAAGCTCTCCTGCCCTAAACCTTGAAATACTCTTGGTCTGTAAGAGAGCATGCCTCTGACCTAACTCAGCCGGAAGCCCCTCTCAGGTTTATTCTCCAAAATCAACCTGTCTTTGACTGTTGAGCTGCTTTTCATGTTTCTTTCCTCTTTCTTTAATTCTTACATTGTGGAAGTAGAGCACAAACCTAGCATTGGGCAGGGCAGGAAGCCATCCTTTGGGAAAAGGCTGAGTGAGGCCCTGGAAATCACATCTCCATGTTAGTGTGCTGGGAAAAAGGGAGTGAGCATGTAGAAAGGATATTTAGATATCTTTACCAATTTTTAAACTTAAATTACTCTAACGCCATCCTGCCCAACACACCAGTCACACTAGCCACGTGTGGCTATTTAAATGGAAATGAACATTGAATAAAATTAAAAATTCAGTTCTTCAGTTGCACCAGCCACATTTTGAGTGCTTAGTAGCATGGTAGATTAGTGTGACTCCTACTGGGACATCACAGATCTAGAACTTTCCATCATTGCAGAAAGTTCTATTGGATGGTGCTCTAAAGCATATGTATCAAGTTTCCATCACTTCATTACTGTTTATTAAATGTTACCTGCACAGGTGTTTATGAGTTCTGAAAAAGTGTGCTTGTCATGAAACTAAGATCAAGTGAAATGGTATTTTAAAAAATGGTTTACTTTTACCCTCATATGTTTCATTTCTTTGCGGTGCAGATCTCGTTAATTTGCAACAGACATCAAATCCTAGAGCCCTGATGTTCTCTTCTTGGGCCATTAAGTGGGGTCTCATGACATGTGAAAGGATCTTGGCAGAACCATCTTGGAGACATGAATGTGAAATCACTCTGGGATGTTAGGGTGGGGGAGTCTGCCATTTCTCAGGCCACCCTGGGCTTTGGCTAGACATAGTCTGAAGTGGGTAAGGGAGGTCTGTGAAAATTGGAGCACCTTTGGTAATGAGAAGGCAAATCTGTGGAGGGCACCCTGAAGGCAGCAGTTTGTTCGAGAGGACACTCAGGAGGAGGATGACTTCATGGGGAGTGCGGAACTGTCCAGGGCACATCAGCCTGTGACTGTCTCTGTCCCAATTTGTGTCAGTCTGCTGTGTACAGACACAGGCTGGGGGGTGTGCCGGTGGTCAGAAGACACCTGGAAACCACGAACCTTCTTGGCCATTGGTGATCCAATGGGCCAAGTCCACTGGGAATCCTGGTAAAACTCGGATGCCTGACCTGGTCTATGCAGTGTGAGAGTTTATGAATTTCTGTGGTCTAACCCCAAACTGTCAGACAGGGTATTCTTAAAATTCAAGTTAAATTCATCCCATCTCAATTGAAGTCTACTTCCCCTGATTGAGTTCTTACCACAATTCAGAAGTGGGTTACTTGCTATCTTCCACCAATAACCTTTCACATCCTCACACAATTTAAATTTCTCTTTTGAGCTTTCCCTACTCTTTAATCTTTTTCTTATTTACCCTGTTTTATTTCTTCATGTAGGCCTTCTCTTCTCTGCATTTACCCCATTTTTATGCCATGGTTTTTCATCCAGTCATTGGCCTGACAATTTTTCAGTCCTTCCAACGAGGACTAGGCGGGGCTGATGATGTCCAGGCCCCAGTATGAACAGTGGGACCTGGACTTCAGCTATCTCAACTTCAAAATTAGGATGTTGAAACAGTTCATTTGTAAGATCCTGTTTTAGTTCCAGCAACAAAATTACTGAGTCAGTTCAAGGACAACAGCTTTATTTCATTATATAAAATCTATTACTAGAGCAAAGAATTAATTTATTAAAATAGATGCAAGACACTATACAGTATACATCCATTAATAAAAAGCTAGTGTACTGATGATATACTCATTGCTTGCTAATTGTCAAACTAGAATATTCTTTAACTGTCACATTTTAAATTTGACAACTAGTACTGATGACAGGAAGAGTCCAACTTGGAAAGACTGTGGAGGGCGTCAAGAGTGAATTTCAGTTATATACAGACTTGGCGTGGATTAAAGCTATGGAAAGTTGTGATGAACACCCAGCCAGGTGTCCAGCCTGGGAAAGGCATAACAGCACACGCAGTGGTTAGCGGGTTTGCGGCATCAGCTCACCTGCAAACTGCTAAGTTCCTTCCCCTGAGGGCTTCCTCAGGCGGGCAATGGTGAATCTTTTCTTTGGCGAGTTGGGGTCCTCTCCATCCCAGAGAGACTCAAGCATGGTTCTTCGGAAAGGCATTACTTTTTCTTTTTTGCCTTTTTCTCTTTCTTTTCTTTCCTTTTCCCTTTGTCCTTTGCCTTTTCTGTGCTGCCTCCTGTTATCGCCAAGGCTCGTTTTTTACCGAGAGGGGTTTTGGCATACCAGTTCTGAAATACAATAAAAGTTTCGGAAAAGGTCAGAATGATACCAATTCACCGCAATACTCTTAAAAATAAAGAAAAGCCTGCTAAGCAGGAAGGGGCAAGCAGCCATTGTACTTTGGGCATTTAAGGTATGCTTAATACAACCTCTTTCTCAGTGGGTTTTCCAGCCTGTTCTTCTGCATGATTTGAAACTTCAACCTGTATTTCTGCATGATTTGTTAACTCAGGGAGTTAACAATTTCAGAGAATCACAGGCTAAATCTAACCAGCAATCCTTCCCAACAAAGTTGGCTATTTTCCGGGCATCCTACTGTGTCCTGGGGTTGGGTTTTCTTGGGAATGTGAAGGGTGCTCATGGTTCACATGTGGCCATGTTCAATGAACAATGGACGGCCATTCAGCTACTTTGGGGGAGGTGCTGTTGAAACCATGGTAGAAATAACGAAGCCCAAATACCAACCAAGAACTTAGTGATTGTAACTGGCCCCACAATGGCATTTTTCTCAACCTTTGCATTTTATTTGAAACCTAAGAAACATTTGGGTTTATAAACTTTATAATAGCAGTATTTCATTGCAGGATTATATTATGTGTTATTTATCAATTGTCCTAGTAATGGATATATGACATCTGAATTTTTGCTTATTATGAAGAATGCTGAAGTTCACAATTTTTACACATCTCTTTGTACCTATGTGAGAGAACTTCTTTAGGGCACATACGTAGAAATAGACCTCCTGGGGTTGTAGGGAATGAATATCTTCCATTTTACTTGATATGGCTAAATTGCTTTCTGAAGTGCTGTCAGTGGGAAACTCTCTCAGTCTTTGTATGTCTTTTTTTTTTTTTTTTCTGAGACTGAGTCTCGCTCTGTCGCCAAGGCTAGGGTGCAAGGGCGCGATCTCAGCTCACTGCAACCTCTGCCTCCCTGATTCAAGCGATTCCCCTGCCTCAGCCTCCTGAGTAGCTGGGATTACAGGCGTGCGCCAACACACCTGGCTAATTTTTGTATTTTCAGTAGAGACAGGGTTTCACCATGTTGGCCAGGCTGGTCTCGAACTGCTGACATCAAGTGATCTGCCCGCCTCGGCCTCCCCAAGTGTAGGGATTACAAGCGTGAGCCATGGTGCCCGGCTTCATATGTCTTAAAATGTCTCTTTTCTCCTGTCTCTTGTATGCCAGTTTAGCTGGATACAAATATTAGGCAGACAGTTGTTTTTCCTTAGTACTTTGTAGATATTATTTCGCTATCTTCTGGCACCTATGGTGGTTAAAGAGATGTCTGATTTCTCAATTGTTTCTTGGTAGGTAATCTGGTAGCTTTTAAGACTGGCTTTTAATCTTGTTCTTAAGTTCCCAACAATATATCTAGGTATAGATTTATTTGATTTGTTCCGCTGGTTACTAGGAGTTTATTAGTTAATAAATTATTTTACTTGGGGTTTATTTTCAATCCATCTTTAATTCAGGAAAATTCTCAGTAATAATGTCTTTAAACAATTGTTCCTCTGACACTTATTGTATTCTTTTCTTCTAGAACTTCCATTAATGAAGGTCAGCGTCTTCAACCCACCTTTGACGGATTTTTATACTTTTACGGATTTTACCTTCTTGTTTTTCTGTGCTGACTACCGGGGGGTGCTCCCCAGGACCATCTTCCAGTCCACAGATTGCTCTTTGACCATGTTTAGTTTAGAGTTCACACCTCTTTCACTTCCTTTGCCACTTTATACTGATTACCATATTTTTAATTTCTAAGCTTTCTTTTTCTCTGCAATTCAGACCTCAGTTTCTGACTCTCTAAGCTTTCTTTCTGTAACATTTTTTCATAATTATCTCTTCTCATTTCATTTTTTCTCCAAAATGTTCTGTACATTTCTAATGGAAGTCATGCTCTCATTTATTTTTTGAACATATTAATTAATTTAAATATTTTGTCAGATTGTATTTAGCACTAGATTTCCTAAAATGTTTTGGAATTTTGATTTTCAGATTTATTTTTTTTGTGTGTGTATGTGTGCGTGTGTGTGTGTTATGGAGTCTTGCTCAAGCACACATCACTGCACCTGGCTAATTTTTGTATTTTTAGTAGAGATGGGGTTTTGCCATGTTGTTCAGGCTGGTCTCGAACTCATGACCTCAAGTGATGCACCTGCCTTGGCCTCCCAAAATGCTGGGATTACAGGCGTGAGCCACCATGCCTGGCCAAGATTCATTTAGAGTGGGAAGTTTTGTTTTGGGCTCTGTCTCTCTCTCCTTGTTCTTTCCTCCATAGTAGTTCTACAGTTGCTTCTATAAGATCCTCTAAACTCAAATACAGAACCAGGTCTTATAATGATGTTTTTGACTGATGCTTCCCTTAATGCTTCCTGGTGATATTAGGGATATCAAAGATCCAGTCATAAAAGAAGCAGGTACTATTTTATCTTTCACAAACCGTTCTTTTTGTTTTTGTTTTTGAGACAGAGTCTTGTTCTGTCACCCAGGCTGGAGTGCAGTGGCACGATCTTGGCTCACTGCAACCTCCATCTCCCAGGTTCAAGGATTCTCCTGCCTCAGCCTGGGACTACACGCGTGTACCACCACGCCTGGCTAATTTTTGTATTTTTAGTAGAGACAGGGTTTTGCCATGTTGGCCAGGTTGGTATCGAACTTCTGACCTCAAGCGATCTGCCTTGGCCTCCCAAAGTGCTGGGATTACAGGCATGAGCCACCATGTTCAGCCAACTCTTAAACTCTCTTTGATTTCTATCTTTTATTTTTCTCTATGCTGCATTCTAGGCAATTTTCTTTGCTCCCTTTTTCAGTTCTTTTGTTTTTTCTCTTTAGTTTTGTCAAATCCACAGACATTTCTTCACTGAGTTATTTATTTATTTATATATTTTTTTGAGACGGAGTTTCGCTCTTGTTGCCCAGGCTGGAGTGCAATGGCACAATCTCGGCTCTCTGCAACCTCCGCCTCCCGGGTCCAAGCGATTCTACTGCCTCAGCCTCCTGAGTAGCTGGGATTACAGGCATGTGCCACCACGCCCGGCTCATTTTGTATTTTTAGTAGAGACGGAGTTTCTCCATGTTGGTCAGGCTGGTCTTGAACTTCCGACCTTAGGTGATCTGCCTGCCTTGATTCATTGAGTTTTTAATTTTAATGACTATATATTTTTTTTCACTATCAAAAGTTCTATTTGGTTCTTTTTCAAATTTGCCTGTTTTTCCTCCCTAATGTTTCTGGTCTTTAATTTAAACATACTTATTTTGTAGTCTCTTTCAGAATGTCCTTTTATCTCAGATTCTTGGTAGTGCTATTCTGTTATTTGCATTTGCTGACTCTCCTTGGGGTAGATTATTGCTTGTGGCTCATAATTTTTTATTATGAACTCATCTTCAGCAAGGCTGGTATTTCCTGTAGGAATCCTATGTACCCTGACTTGGCTAAATTTCCATACAGAGTGGTTTTTAATTTTGCTTTTGATGTGACTTCAGGGGTTTTAATGATACCATATCATTTTAAAAAATTATATTAATATTTCAACTTGAGATTCTGGGACTATGGAGGTAGTACAGATTTGGAAATGTGACGTGCAGGGTGTAGCTTGGATTTTGATTTCTTATGGGCCACTTTTATTCCCCACCTAGATCCCGGAGAAGATCACAGGTTCCTTGATACTTCCCCATGGCAACCTATAAAGTGTCCCATCTTCGTGCAGTTCCAGCGATCTGTCTCTCAGGGGCCTCCCCTTGCCTTTCTGTTTGGATCTTATACACCTCTAGGCTACCCATGCATTAGCTCATGTAGTTGTTCCTGTCTTTGAGATGTACCTCTCTGTTAGTGGCGCTGGGGGATTCCCTCCTCCTCCTTTTCACCTTGGCTCTGTTTGTAACGTAAGGTGAGGTGGCCATTGTACTCAGGGCGATGAACTCCTAATTTACCGAGACCCAGTACAGAATATAGTTAATGAAGTTGGCTTTGGGGAAAGGTATGAATTTCAGCTCTGCTACTTTCTAGTTGTTACTTTACTTGTTTATTTTATTGCTGCTGCAGTGAATTTCCAGAAACATGGTGGCTTAAAACCACACATTTATGATTTCACAGGGTTGTAGGTCAGAAACCCGGAACGGGCCTCACTGGGTGACAATCGAGGTGTCTGCAGTGCCGTGTCCCTTTCTGGAGGCTCCAGGTGAGAATCTTTCCGTTGCCTTTTGTCGCTCTCAGAAATCACCTGCTTTTCTGGCTTGTGGCCCCTGCTCCACCTTTGGATAGCAACGCTGGGCTGCCTCGAGTACCAACATGCCTTCTCAGACTGCTCTCTCTGGTTCTCTCTTCCAACTCCCTCTTCTGCTTTTCATGATTACACTGGACTCACCAGGATAATTCAGGATAATCTATCTTCAGGTCAGCTGACTAGCAGGCTTACTCCATCTGCAGCCTTATACTCCCTCTGCCGTGTAACCTCACTTATTTTCAGGTTCCGGGGATGAGGATGCAGACATCCTTGAGGGGCCATTATCCAGCCTACCATGACTCTCCATATCTCAGTTTCCTCATGTGCAAAACAGGGTGTTATGAGTCTAAATGAGTCAGTACAGTGGCTGGCATATAATAAGCAGTCAGTAAGTGTTAGCTAACATTATTACACTTACTATCATTGTTTTCATACATATTCTCTCCATCATGTCTGTGGAGCAGGGTAGAATGTGCTTGGAGAATCTGCAAGGTCTTCACCTGAGATAACGTTGTTGGAAGCACAACGAGGGGAAATTTCTCAGGGTTTGCCTCCTTAGAAGGAATGAGAGCAATGGCATCACATTATTCAGGAGAGTGTGAGCGTGTCATTCCATCTATCCATGTGTTTAATTAATGTGTCCCTAAACAAATTTATTAAGCATCTACTTGGGGCCAGGCACAGGGCCAAGCACTGGTGCTGTAATGGAAGCACAAAGGGATTGGGTGGAAAGGGGAATGTGGGAAAATGATGCAGTTTCTTTTGAAAATGAATAGAGCAAACAAATACACCAAGAATGGATGTGTGAAGCATATGCATTCTCAACCCAGGTCATAAAAGGGTAGTAATTCCTTTTCTTGAATAGTATGATCGACCTCAAGCACCTATAGATAGAAAAACTTCTAGAGATTACTTTGGAAAGTTAAAGGCTCAGCCATGAGAAAGGATAGGCTTCCACACCCTATCATCTAACTTCTCAAAATAAGGAGGAAAATTAGTATTTTAGAAAGGAGAAAAAAACTGGGAATTTCAGAAAAGAATATGATGTATCATTTGAAGAGGATAATATCAGCAATTATGAACAGGCTTACACAGTTAACGAGAATATGTTAATAATTCAAATGCTTGGTAAACACTCAGCTAGAGTTAAATTTTTTTTTCAGCCTTGCTAGAGCAGGGGTCAGCAAAATATGGCTGATGGGCCAAATTTGGCCTGTTGTCTGTTTTTGCAAATAGAGTTTTATTGGAACCCAGCCATATGCATTCATTTCTGTATTGTGTATGGATGCTTTTGTATCTGATGCACGACTGAATACCTGTGATAGAGATTGCATGGCTCTCAAAGCCTAAAATACTTACTATCTGGACCTTTATGGAAAAAGATTGCCAACTCCTCTGCTAGACCATTATTGCTGAAATCATTATTAGGACTATTTTTCACCTTTCTAATGCTTCACTGAAGAATTAGGGGCAAACCAGGAAGGAATCATAGTTTCAGATTTGCTGGAGAAGTGATGTGTCACAGAGGGAGATTTTCCTGATGTGAAGCAGGCTCCCAGAGATCGGCTCGGATGAGGATTTCAATGCCCCTTCTGGTGACTGCACAGCCGATACTGTGGTGGCCTTCAACTGCATGCATATAATCTTCTCTTACCTTTGGAGTTGGCCAGGGAAAACTTCCTTCAGAAAGATAACACCACTGTATTTATTTTGGCTTAAAGGAGAGCAAGCAGAGTTTGAGGAGTGCCCACTGGCCTGGGCACTCCTCCTATAAGAGAGGGTGTTGGAAGAAATAATTCTCAAAGTTTCCTTCAGATCTAGAAATTTCTGTGAATAGGTCAGAATGTATTCAAACATCGGAAAACTAAATTTTGATGAGTTATCTTGTGGCTTCCTATTGCAAATGAACTGAAACTGAAAAACAAAGTGTTCCATGACAATTATGGGCCCCAAACAGCATTGGCTTGAACTATCCTATTTGGGGAATGATTTCTCTATGCAAAACTTATTCCATAATACCAAATAGGAAGTAAAAACCAAAATAAGTATATGTGCCTATGCGAATCCAATGGTTTTGAAGTTGCTACTCAATTCTGCGATTTGGCTGTTAATATATAAGGCCACACACCATGATTTTCCTGAAATTTGGAAGACACATGCTTTACTGCGAAAACCCCAAAGATTTTGTCATCCAAAATTTCAGGTTTCCAAATGTCATTGTATGTGGCAGAGTTCCAATTCATGAAACCCATGGAACTCCAGAGGGAGGAGGCAGTGTGAGGAGTGTCTGCTGCTAAGGTTTGGTCATCAGGGTGTTCCATTTACCTTAAAGCTCTCTTCTTCCTCTTTGTACACCGGATTCATGCTGGTTATTGCGGTAATAAACTCAACTGCAGTGAGAGGTTTATGAATTTGCCGCCGGATTCTCTGATCTGTGAGCACAGCTTTAACCACTTTGACTATATGTCCTTGGGTGAAGCCGTCAGTGACCTTCGCCAGGCAGCTGACATTCAAGGCGCTGGTGAGGACTCCTCCATTGCGTTCAATGATTTGTTTCCACAGAACTGTTGTATCCAGAAAAGACGCAGAGAACAAGGGTTACACTGAGACATCAGTGCCGGTTTCCCTCTTGGTTGAAAGTTGCATCTCATCAAGAAAGGAATACACAGAAGTCTGCTCTAACTTATTTGTAACTCAAATGAACTGAAGCCAAGTTACTAAATGCTTTCCTCTAGAGAATTTTCAACCATAAGCCATACATATCAATGACCCTGAGGTCTACAGATCCACAAGTGCCCTGCAAATTAACAAGGAAAAACACAAAACCACCATCAGTATAGTTTTAATGTGGTACCTGTAAAGATGTTGACAATCTTTCAACATTTGAAATTTTCACAGGGTGTGTAATGGCATCTCTTCTCATCAGAATATTGTATTTCCCAAGTAATTTGGATAAGGAGTTTAACTTATTTTTTTAGATATAAAGTTAATATCTCACATTATTTTTACATCTGGAATCAGAATGCAGATTCCAGTTTTCATCAGCTACTGCCAGGGTCAGTTCCCTTTCAGTGGAAGACACTGTATTACACATTGTATTAAATAGAGCAATTTGACCCTTATTCTTTCCCCCTCAGCGACTGTAAACATGCACTGGTTGACTAGAGTCCTTCAGATGAGTGCCTGGATGTTCTCTGGTTTGTGGGACCTGGAGTAAATGAGATATTTCAATCTGAACACAGGGGTGCTGTGAAAATGAATTATGAAATAATTCTGGATGCTTAACTTTAGAGATGGAATGAACTCCTGTACAATCCTTAAAATCATTCTGTATTTGGAGAATTACCTCTATTCTGTAAAGGGAACACAAGGGAAGTAAAAGAGACTTGCTGTAACTTATTTAATTACATCCAGACAGTGGAGAAGGGTGAAGGGTGTTTACAAGAGCATCTGTCAGTCTCAGCACTGGGATAATCTGGTCAAATATCTCTAAACCATTTTGAGTTTACTTGAGGAACACTTGAAACCATTTTTTAAAAATGTCAATGACTACCTGATCTGAGCATTGTCAGGCCTGGTAAGCGGTTAATTCTGAGTCTGTTAAATGACTATATCATACAAATATGTTGATCCAAAAATGGCAGATAAAAGGAAAAGATCTACTTACTGTAAAGGAATACAATGGCTTATAATGTAACTATGAACCATGCTGGAGAATCTGGCTTTTGGGCTGTGAGCTACTCCAGCAGTTCACCCCCACTGTCCTCTTTTGGGGGGTCTTTGGCCCTGTGGGTGAGCTGAGCTGCTGCGAAAGGGTGAACTGTACCTCGGGGCCTGCCGCTTTCTCTGAGCTGTGGATGCTCAGGCATCCAGGGTTTGGAGACCTGCAGTGAAACCAAGGAGGGCCACAGGGACCCCAGACTGGCCTAAAGGATCATCAGATCCCCAGTCTACTCTGCTCCTTCTTTGGTGGGTTTCTTTGAGCTTGAGCCTCAAACTAGTCTTATCTGTAAAACAGGCGTAGAAGGATTGACTCCTCAGTGCTGCTGTGAAAAACAAGCCCAACAGTGTTTATAAAGCGCTCGGCAGTGCAGCAGCCCGGCATTTGGTGGGGACTTGACTTTCTGTAGCTACGTTACTGTTGTTATTACAATAACAATGATTGTTCTTCATTCCATCTGGCACTGAAGTTTCCCAACCCTCATTGAAACATCAAGTACAAAAGACAACACAAAATAAGCTACAGGGTGTTTCAAAGCCTGTTTGTGTAGGGATGGATGGCAGCAGGTGAAGATTATCCTTATCCAAATATAACTGTTGCAGAGTTAGAGATAAGAAAACATAACCCATGGTAAAAATGATCAACAACACCACCACCTAGCCCACATCTTCACTTGAGATCCGACGTGTCTGCTGGTCACATTTATAACATCTTAACAAAGTACCAGCGGGTCTGAGTGGTGACTCTGGAAGCTGAGAAGGGAACATGATTTATGGGAGAGTCACAGGTAAGCCCCAAAAGCTGAAGTCGACATCCCAGGCTGGGTTGCACACGTGAGGACTCAGTTCTGGGATAGCATGAGCAAAATTCCTACCTGTGGTGCCAAAGGGAACCATCATTGGGAAGGGGTGAGGGCCATGTGCTCCCTGGCAACCAATAACTAACTCTCTTCCTGGCTTCTCTGTGAGGCCACAACAGTCACAATCTTGGAAGTTTTCTGCCCAAATCGTCCAACCTTTTTGCAGGAGTGATCACTTGATGAGTAGAGATGCATTAGTAACGGAGTACAGTTACTGCACTGGGAAATGGTGAACTGTACCGTGGGGCCTGTCAGTTCCTCCGAGCTGTGGACGACTAGGCATCGAGGCTTTGGAGACCTGCAGTGAGACCAACAAGGGCCAGAGGGACATGTAAACCCTCTGCTGCCCATTTAAAGTGTAGGATACTTGGTATTCACGGAGAGTTTCGGTCAAGATTCCTCTCAGTACATGACTCCTTGGTTACTCTTCATAGATGACCATTTTTACTGGAGTTGCAGCAAGAGAGCTCTGTGAGGCAGTCCCAGCTGTGGTGGGACCTGCCCACCTGCCCCCTCATCTGAAGACCCAGAGAAGGGAATGCAAAACCAGGCTTGGCTTCCTTCCTGCAGCTGATGAACTTGAGCTGTTGGTCTTCCAAAGAATCGCTTCTATTGCTTTTACACAACCACCCATTCATGGGTTCTTGGCCCTTAAATAGCTGCCCTGGGGCCCACGGTGGTGTCAGGTGTGGCGGGAGGCACAGCATGGTGGGCTGGGTGGAGACTGGAGCTGGCAGTGAGCATGGGAGCCCCAGAGGCTGTGGGGTCTCTGGTCTAGGAGTGCAGTGGGGAGCACAGATGCACTGCAGTCCTGGGGTGTGGTGAAGGCTGTGTTGGTGAGGACCGAGGCTAGGGGCCCCAGAGTGTTGAGGGCAGCGGAGGGGCTCTCCAGGCCGAGTGCTGAATTTTACTTGGGTCTCTTGGATGCAAAAGGCTCCTCACATCTTCAGACCAATCTACATTCTCTTTCCCTTCTTTGGATGAAAGAATCTGGCCTTTGGCTCCCCTTCATCTGCTGTCAACATTCCCAGTGGATTCTGTCTTGGCTGGTGCTCGAGATGACGCAGTCTCTGAACATTCGTTTTTATTTGCGGTTTTCCAAACGCCTGAGAGGTGAATAATGTGATGTGGGTGAGCTTCTGACCCTCTGAAGCCTGGAATTGCAGAAAAGGCTAAAGACAGATCCTGGACCCATCCGACCAGACACTGGGTCCGGGTGGGCCTGTGATGAATTGGGTTATTAGCGAAATCGACCCCAGGGAGAGAGGCAAGAGGAGGAGGGCACTGGGAATGTGGAGAAAAGGAAGCCTGAAGGGATTTCTGGGGACCAGACGGGGCATCCATCAGCCTGGGGGGTGGATTTTCTTTGCAGAGACAGCTTGGTTTGGGGGAAAAAAGGAGAGATTGAATGATGTTTGGTGAACCTGAGGGCTGCGTTTCCTCCACAGATCCACCCTTCACTTCTCAGCACTGTCTGTCCCCACATGGCCTGGAGGGATTTGGGGAGTGGGGCCATGGGGACTGTGGCACACCTTCGAGCTCCATTGCGGGTGGAGAGATGGCCAAGGCGCCGTCCATATTATGGATCGGCAGCCCTTTCTTTATGGACTGGAAGAGACCACTTTTGATCACTGCAAAGACAAGAACAGTCTTTATGACAGATGTCCCAGCCACTGTGGCTATGAAAACTTCAAGGTCACTGGAGGAAATGCTGGATGAGGGGCAATGATGTCAGCCAGAATGGTGGCCTGAACACATCACTCCCCAAGACAGAAATATTGAAGAGCATGTGCTTCAGTGGACAGAACCCAGGGCCTGAGAGAAGTGTCTGATGCAGCTTTATCATCTGCCCACAGGTGGAGGGACGCTTTCTCTCCTTCCTCTCCCATCACGATGCTGTGAGGAGATTCAGGTAGGCATCTGTCGTGTGATTTGAATCTTAAGGGATGCGTGGTGTTTTATCAAAAGAACAAAATTGCCAGCCAGCCATCAATAGCTTCATCTTTAAAGGGCCTATAGTTTTGTCAAACAATAAAAACCATTCTGTCCAGAGTCCAGAATAATGCTCCAGCCCCTTTGAATTAATAATACCCTACCTTATTCCATTAACATAGCTTAAAATATAGACACAATACAAAAAAGGAAGAAAAAAAGAAGAGTGCATGAGAGGAGAGAGGGGTAGCCCTGCTAAGGCCAGGGGCGTGGAACCCATGGCATCGGCTGTGTGGGCTGTGGCAAGACTGTGGAGCCTGCCCGTCGCGTGCTGTCTTCTTTCTTGGCTGGACAGCCCTACCCCCTTCATCCATATTTTTCATTCTGGCCAATGTGATCTGGCTGGAGGAAACGTTGGCCTCTTCTGGGTCTAGTCCTTAAGATCTCCTGTGACTCCTCCATCCTGTCTTCCCTTGCTTCTTTTGATGCTGGCTGGGTGCAAAGGGTTTGTGGTGGGGGCGTTTTGAGGCCCTAAAAGATGAAGAAGGCACTAGATGGATGCAGAAATAGCTGGGCCTAAAGTCTTCCTGTATTTTGCGTATAACATTGATTTAGAAAGCCAGGATCACAATTTATCGGCCGGGTGCAGTGGCTCACGCCTGTAATCCCAGCACTTGGGGAGGCCGAGACGGGCAGATCACGAGGTCAACCAATCAAGGCCATCCTGGCTAACACGATGAAACCCCGTCTCTACTAAGAATACAAAAAAAATTAGCCGGGCATGGTGGCAGATACCTGTAGTCCCAGCTAATTTGGGAGGCTGAGGCAGGAGAATGGCGTGAACCCAGGAGGCGGAGCTTGTAGTGAGCTGAGATGGCGCCACTGCACTCCAGCCTGGGTGACAGAGCAAGACTCCGTCTCAAAAAAAAAAAAAAAAAAAAAAAGCCAGGATCACAATTTATCAAGATGGAAATAAGCACATGCTGCAAACACAGTGGCTAAGAAGCTAGCTGTTTATAGCATGTGGGGAGTAGGGGGTTGTTCTTTTAGCAAAGAAAATTGAGCAGCAACTTATGAACAGCCAGAGAGGACCATATGTGCCCTCTGCTTTGCAGTGCTCATGTGATTGGAGAAGGAAGAACAGAAACCGAGTCTGACCTAATCACTGTATTACTATCATTCACGCTGACCACCATCGCCACTGCCACCACGGCCACCACCACTGCCACCAGCACCTCAACTGCTCCTGCCACTGACCGTCCTCATCTCCATTGTCAAATGTGACCTTTGCCACCATTCCCAACACCCTCCCCAGAGCCACCCACACTGCCACCAACACAGCCACCCCATCTCTGCCTCCTGAGCGTCATCCCACCCCTACTGCCAACAAGCACTTCCGTCTCCATTAGCACATGCTGTCACCTCTGGCCAACCCCCTCCACCATCTCTAACACCGACAGCGCCATCGCCATCTCACCTCCAAGTCCTCACCGCTCCCCCACCAGTGCAGTGTTACGGCGGCCCCGCCACGAGCCACCCCTGTGCATTCACACCCATGTGTCCTCGGCCGCCCTGGAATCTAGGCTGGCCCTGTGCCTTCCTCTTGACCAGCAGAGGGTGGAGATGGTCACTCTGTGGCTTGTGAGGCTGGGTCACAAGAATCCCTTCAGCTACTGCCCCAACTTCTTGAAACATGTGCTCATGAGATAACCCCTCGTGGGACCCAGCTGCGGGTGTGAGAAGCTGCACTGGGCCAGGTGCAGCCTGTCCGGTCGACATAGGCCCCACTCAGTGCCCATGATGGCAGCAGCAACTCCAGTCACATGCAAGAGTGATCCTGGGTATCCGCACTGTCCAGTCTCCAGATGAAGGAGCCTCAACTTTCATGTGACTCTCACATCATGGGGTACATTCAGGAGAATGCCCCAGCTCTGCCCAGACAACCCTTGGAAGCACACGATGGAATAATGTGCTGTTTGAGCCTTCAGGGAGGTTTTCACACAGCACTAGATAACAGAACGGCCGCCAGTACTCTCCTCAGCTTCCCTTGCCGTTCGCCATTCCCTCCTCCTGCCCAGCCCATGCCACCCTCTTCTCTTCCTCTACCTCCACCACCACTGCTGCCAACACCCTTTCTCTCTGGGGGCCACATGGGGCCAGGTGCTCTGCTAACACCTCGTGAGTGTCACAGCAGCCCTGTGGCATGAACTGTTCTCCTGCTTCACAGATGAGAAGATGGAGGCTCAGAAGGTGACCGACTTGTCAGGGTCACCCAGCTATGCAGGGTCAGAGCTAGGATTCTGAGCCAGGCGTCCTGAGAACCCCGACCCAGGCTCCTCCCTGCTCCACTGCTTTGCCTCCCAGGGGCCCTTTTTGTGTCATTCCCATTAAAAAACATGTTTCAAAAGTAGTGAATTTTGAATCTATTTAAGGAGAAAGAATTGAAAAAGTAAGCTCTCCCTGTATTTTAATGTTCATTTTAAGTAAATCATCATGCAACTGGACTTTGAGACTGGAAGAAAAAAAAAAAAAAACCCAACCCAGTGAAAAGAAACTACGCTCTATGAGGAAAACACCATCACCATGGGTGCAAGGTGAGTGATCCTATCTACCTGTCCCAAGAAGAATCAGCACCCACAAGGCTTCTGTCACTGTCAGGGCCAGAAATCATAATCCTCGTCCAGTTTCCTTTTGTCTTGGGTAGAGGGAAATACGCTAAGAACAGAATGTGGTCTAGTGGTTTACATCTGCAGCACGTGCTCTGTGTTGGGTGCAGGTGCGCACACCCCACCGGGTGCAGGCTCCTCTCAACTCATCTGGCGCTCACTGGGTCCAAGGGCCACCCTCCTGGCAAGCACACAGCGGACAGCCCAGCCTCAGCTACCATGCATGGGAAGGCGCTGGGGGTACTTGCCGTATCTGGAAGCATAGTCTGGTCTAGGCACCAAAATAATTTTCTGGTAAACTTTGCAGAAAGATTGGAGTTCAGCATCGAAGGGACGCCGTGTGGTCCCCACAATCAGAATCCGGTCATCTGGTTTCAGGAGTTTCAGGATTTGGGGAAGGTGTCTTTTCAGGCGTTTAGGTTCATTCTGGGAGAGAGAGAGAGAGAGAGAGAAAAAAAAAAATTGGTCCACATACAGAAAGAAAGAATGAAAAAATGAAAGAAAATGTACTTAGAATGTGTCGCAGCATCGTTTGTTAAAGTGATTGCAAAGCTCTGACAAACACAATTTCTTAAGGTTTGTCCTGGGATGGATCTTGGAATGTGCTTCACAGTATGACCCACTGGATTTTAATTGTCAGTGTTTCCTTTCCTCAACCTCTGGTGTCCAGATTTAGAGGGTGGGAAGGAAGGAAGCACCTTGACCCTAGGAATGGGAAGTGGTGGCTGATTTACAAATGGAAGGAAGCTCACTGGGACCTGTAATGAACTGTGGTGCTCCCATTTTCCTGAGTTGTTTGGAAGCTGGACACAAGACTTCCTTTGCCGATTGCTGAAACAATGAAGAGCCCAGCTCCTGCATCTCATGTCTGAAAAATACCTGGTTACATAACATTGTGAAACTTCTCTCTCTGAAGCAGTTGGGAAATAGTTTGAACCTGAATTATTTCAGTATAATCTCAGCACTAATGAGGGAGAGGAACGAACGAGGACAGGCTGGCTGTTCAGCACCCCAGGGAGGATGACTTCCAGCCCGTGGGAGTCAGATCTGACCATGTTGCCATGGGCAACAGCTTGGCTGCCAATGAACCTCGCCCCCAGTGCAGACAGCAAAGAGGAAGCCTGGGAAGGAGGAGCACACCAGGGGCAATGGTGAGAGCCTCTGCAGAGACTTCCCAAGCACAGTTGAGCTCCCATTTGGCTGATGGCTAATGATGTTCCTGCATCTTTTCATGTATTTATTGGTCATTTGTGTATCTTATTTGGAAAAATGTGTATTTAGATTGTTGGTCCACTTTAAAAGTTGGGTTATTTGTCTTTTTTATTATTGAGTTGTAAGGGTTCTTTGTAGGTCCTATTAATAGATAGAAAACCCTCAATATTACATGGTTTGCAAACATTTTCTCCTGTTCTGTGGGTTGTCTTTTCACTTTCTTGAGGATGTCCTTTGCAGCAAAAAAGTTTTAAATTTTGATGAGGTGCAGTTTTTCTTTTGCGGCCTGTGCTTTTGGTGTCATATCTAAGGAACCACTGCCTAATCTAAGGTCACAAAATTTATGCCTATATTTTCTTTTAAGATTGTTCTGGTTTTAGCCCTTATTTTTAGGTCTTTGATACATTATGGGTTGATTTTTGTATATGGTGTGAGGTAAGGGTCCAACTCTTTCTTTTGCAGGTAGCAATCCAATAGTCCCAGCACCACTTGTTGAAAAGATTATTCTTTCTGCATTGAAGTATCTTTGCACCTTTGTCAAAATGAACTGTAATATGAGGCTTTATTACTGGATTCTTGATTCTGATCCACTGATCTATGTCTCTTCTTAGGCCAGTACCATACTGTCTTGATTGCTGTAGGTCTGTGGTAAGTTGGAAAATGAAATTGGGACATGTGAGTCCCCCAACTTTATTTTTCTTTTGAAGAATGTTTTGGCTGGGTCTCTTGAATTTCTGGATGAATTTTAGGATCAGTTACCAATTTCTACAAATAAGCCAGCTATTTCATGGGAATTGCATTGAATAGGTAGGCCAATTTGGGAATTATTATCATCTTAACAAGATTAAGTCTTTCAACCAATGAATACAAATGTCTTTCCATTTATTTACGCTTCCTTTATATTTTTCAACAATGTTTTTTTAGTTTTCAGAAAAGTCTTGCACTTCTCATGTCAAAGAACTTTGTGAGAACAATTTCTTTTATTTTTGAGACAGAGTCTCGCTGTGTCATCCAGGCTGGTGTGCAGTTGCACAATCTCTGCTCATTGCAATCACCACCTCCTGGGTTCAAGTGATTCTTGTGCCTCCTGAGTAGCTGGGATTACAGGTGCGCACCACCCATGCTCAGCTCATTTTTGTATTTTTAGTAGAGACAAGGTTTTGCCTTGTTGGCCGGGCTAGTCTCGAACTTCTGACCTTAAGTGATCTGCCCGCCTCGGTCTCCCAAAGTGCTGGGATTACAAGTGTGAGCCACCGTGCCCAGCCCTAAGAACTTCGTGAGAACAATTTCTATACAGTGGTGGGGGCAGCAAGCTGATGGTGGTGGGTTGAGGGGTGAGACTCACCTTTAAGGAACAAAGCAGGTGGTGGGAGTGACTGGGCATGTGGGGTGCACATGTGAGCTGCCCAAAGAACAATGGAAGTAGGACTGATCTCAGGGTCCTGGTGAGGCTGGAGACTGAGAATCCATGGGGCTAGAGACACACCTGCATGGTCTGTGCCCATCCTCAGCAACCCAGTTGCCATGGTGATGGCAGTGTGATCCCTGCCCTTTCCGAGGCAGGAGATGATACTGCTACCTTTGTGTCCTGAAATGGCAGGGACATTTGAAATGAATCAGCCTATTTGGATAACAAACATTGATCCTGGGCAATGTCCAGAGTGACATCCTTGCTGATGGTGAGGTGCAGTCCCATGAAGAGGGGACAGAATTAGGTGTGTCATTCAATTGGTAGTTCTCCTACACTCAGATCACCCCTGTTCCAATGCAGAGCTGTCCATTATGCACGAGACCTGTGCACTCATCAATCATGCCAGCAAACCACCCCACAATCACCTGGCCACCTCCAAAACTGCCGCCCCTACTGCGGGGCCTGCCAGTCCCTCACAACTGTATTTCTTTGGGCAGTTTCAAATTAGTGGCTAGCATCCACGCAGCAATTTCAATTTGCTATTCTGCAGTTAGCTCCACAAAACAACCGCCACAGCCAGCCCCAAGAAAGCAGCAATTTCTTGGTGAGGCACTATCGTGATGTCAGGGAGGCGCTTGCTAGATGAAGTAACAAAGGGTAATGGGGCAGAAAATGCAGGAGCAGCCTGTGTGCCTCATTCTTTACCACCTTCGCCTCAGACACAAACAACTGACTGAGTGCACTGGAGGCGCAGATGGGAGGAGACACTGCTTTCCTTCTAGGAGGAGGAGAAAGGGAGCGGGCCTGGTCCAGGTGTCTGCCGGGGGCAGGGGTGTGTTTGTAAAAGTGGCAGGGGTTGCGGGGGGCGTACTTGGAGTTTGCACTTTGCTGAAATTCTAGAGGTGTGAGGGCTTCTCTCAAAGGTTGCTGAGGACAGTGTGAGGGGAACAGGAGTGTGGGCAGGAGGACAGAGAATTCTGGAGTAGGGCCCATTTGGTTCTAAGACAAGAGGGCCCCAAAGGCAGGTTTTGGGATGATGTTAAGAGCAGCGCCAGGGCTGAGAGGGCCGCAGGGATGCGGTGTGGTTTAGGTGCACCAGGAGGGCTGACCCTATGGGCAGAAGGCGAAGCTGGTGGTTTGCCCTCAGTGTCTTCCAGCTTCTGCTGTGCATGGTGGGGAGAAGGCTCTAGCCTCTGCATTCTGGCAACCTTGTTTCTGAATCCCAGCATGAGCCCCGAGCAGCTGTGTGCCTTCTGGGAGCCTTTGTTCTCTATTGTGACACAGAGAAAACAATGCCTTCCTCTCAGAGTTGCCGGGAGTTTCCCTGACATCTGTCTTGTGCTTGGGAAAGAGGAGGTGTTCAATCGACGTCCCCCACCGCTGCCGGGGTCCTCCTTTTCCTGTCCGCAGCAGTGTCCCTGCACCCGCGAAGTTTGACGTCCATGCTCGGGAGGCGTCACTGGTCTTCGCCATGCCCCATCCCCGGGTGAACTTCCTGCCTCTGACTGTGGGAGGGGTCTCACCCCAAAGGCAGAGGTGCTGGAGGGTGCCTTCAGTCACTGTGGATTTTCAAGGGGATTTCCCGGAGTCCTTTAACCCCAGGGCAAGGTCGGCCCTGCTGCCTGTATGGCGGCTGTAGCTGGTGGAGTGCCAGCCTCCTGGATGTTCTTCTCTGTGCCTCTGTGCCCTTGGGATCAGGGCAGTCTTTGGGATAGAGGCCGGGGCAGGTGGGAGGAAGGACACTGGGCTCCCCCGGTGGCCGAGTGATGCAATGAGGAGCAGTTACGATGCCTCCCGGGCTTCTCCTGCCTGTGGATGCCTCTGCTGCCCTTGGCTTTGGGTCGCCTTCAGAATGTGGACGTCCAGTGCTCATGGCTACGTGGGGCCCTGGTGGCTGAGGATCTTGGATGAGACACAGAGTCTCCGAGGCTGGGAGGCTGGGAAGGACAGCAGGACTGGCCCGGTCATGGCCCTGGAGATGCAGGAAGGCAGCAGGAACTCTGCAGCCCTGCTCCCTGAGGGCAGGCCCCGCAATGCTATCACTGCACGGTGCAGGTCGAGTGGAGCTGGAGTTCCGTGTAGAGCTGGGCATGCACAAGCAATGGTTTCCTCCCCCGCCCCTCTCCTGCTGCAGCATTGGAGCCAGGGGTGGAAATACTGGGGGTGGGGGGTGGAGGATGGCGTTCATGCCTCTTGCAGCTCTGAGTCTGGGGTGGCTCAGGTCCCCTGGTCGGCCTTGCAGATGCTCAGGAAGCCGGGATGTGCTTTGGCTTGAGGTCTCCTAGGACTTATCCCAGGATGTGACTCCTGGTCCTCAGTGCAGTTGACCTCCCCAACAGACGACAGACTCCTCTAATGGGAAGGGAACCGAGAAAACGTCCAATTCGTCCACAACAAAGACCATGCCTCCAGTGGCCTTCATTTCCTACAGGGACAAAGCGAGGCATGGGCAGGGTTTGCGCGAATCACGGATGGTGCTGAGCAGTTCGCTCTGTGTCAGCAGCAAAAGGGCTGATTCAGGGCAGGGTTCTGCAGGCTCGGCTGCTGCTTCATGGCTTTCCGTTCCCTCCTCAGTGGGCCTCCTTCCCCTCACATCCACTCCCTTTATGCGAGGGTGTTTACAGGGCCTATATTTCATTCCCTGCCTCCAGCTTTCTCTCAAAGGCCCCCTCTCAGCGCTCCTTCCCCAGTGCTCCTCTGGCTCTCTCAGGAGGAACATTCCCATTCCCCTCGCTCTCCGAGATTCAGGCGTGCAGTGAGCAGACAGCCGCAAGCACTGATGGCAAGCCCAGGGCACTGTGGGAGAATGCAGGGGGCTGCATGAACTCGGAGTCCGCGCAGGCTAAAATGCTTTCATTTAATAATAAAGGAAGCGGAGGCTCAGAGAGGTTAAGTTACTTGTTTAAGGACACACAGCCAGCTGTGTGAATGTTGTGCATGGCTGGTCTGAGTTCCAGGCCAGTGTCTTCCATTCCCCAGGCTGATGTCTGGCGTCTGGTGGGAGAGGGAGTAGCCCCTGCCCGTGAATGAGCCAGGTTTCTGATAACTCCAGGTGTGTGACATCTGGGATGAAACACTGCCCTGCATTTCTCTCAGACGTGGGACCTGGTGGAGAGCCCCGCCATTCCTGCCATCCATTTCGCATCACTACTTGTGGACCTTTTCAAGTTTTTATGCAATGCAGCAACTTCGCCAGCAGAGGGAGCGAACTACTAGAACCCCAGATTAAATAATAAATGAGTTCTCTGAAGACCTTCTGAAATGACAGGGCAATCAAGGCTCATTTGGGGAAGAAAAGATTGAGCTTCCACTCTTTATCCAAATCATCTCTACCTGCGAAAAGTGATGTATAATACATAAGGATCAAAAGTGATTAAAATCCTTATGAATTTAATCAGAAATTCACAGTTAACCACTATTTGCTTTGGTGCAAATTGATGTGGAATAACAATCTCGTGTATCTGCACATTTTTTTTTTAACTTGTGGGAAATTTGCTGGTGATTTGTGGGGGGAAGTGGCGGGTGGGGGGGACCATTGAAAGGAGAGAAAAGAAGGAAGGAAGCAATTGAAACAGGACTCCCTGGAGGCCCCGAATGCTGTGCACTTAGCAGTTCTGTTGAGGGTCTTTGTTCATAAATTTTGGGCCTTTTGCTATTTATGATGATGAACAATAGGAAATCCTAATAATAACTCCTATGTGTGCCATTTGCTTTAACTGAGCAGAGTTCTCTGAATTGTTCGTTACCTCTGAATCGTATGTTTGGGTGGAAAATCCCTCTCCCCTTTCTTCCACACTTTCTTTCCTTTCCTTCCAAACTATGCCTCATAAAGTCAGACCACAGAACCCTTTCAAATACAGAGAGGACAGACAGACCGAGACCACTACAGAGAGCCTCTGTGTTTCCTTACTTGCTTGAAAAGGCAAGACCTTCTCGAAAAGTAGAGGTAGAAAAGGCCAAAGTAAGGCATGAGAAAGTCCTCACCATCTTTTCTGCATTGGGAACTTTTTTGTAGAAGGTTTTTTCTGTGTCTTCAATCCACACCACGGAGGGCTGGAGCTGTCGAGCCACCTGCAGAGGAAAAGGCAGGGCCCTGCTTGTAAATGCACTTCCCTCTCAGGTGTGCAGAGCCCTGCTTGTAAATGCACTTCCCTCTCAGGTGTGCAGAGCCCTGGTTGTAAACGTGCTTTCCTCTGGGGTGTGCAGAGCCCTGGTTGTAAATGCACTTCCCTCTCAGGTGTACAGAGCCCTGGTTGTAAATGTATTTCCCTCTGGTGTACAGAGCCCTGGTTGTAAATGTATTTCCCTCTGTGGTATGCAGAGCCCTGGTTGTAAATGCACTTCCTTCTGGGGTGTGCAGAGCCCTGGCTGCAAACCTGCTTCCCTCTGGGGTGTGCAGAGCGCTGGTTGTAAATGCAGTTCCCTCTCAGGTGTGCATCTGCTCACCCAGGAGCAGGGCGAGGCGCTCCCTGTCTGGCTCCTCAGCTCTGCCGCACAGGCACAGGAATGTTCTGCAGCTCCAAACCTGCCCCACCCTGTCCCCTCCTTCACAGCAGGAGAAGTCCCCCTCCCTCCCCTAACCCCCTCCTCTCTCAGTCCTGTTCTGACAGAATGTTTGAGGACAAACATTCTGCTCTAGGACCCCAACATCCTCTCAGTTTGGCTTGAAAGAAACCCCCAGTTTTCTGCTGAAAATGAATGGAGAAGGGGGCCACGAGTTTTAATTACCGCCTCTGGCCGTTCCCAGGTTTATTCAAGTTTGCTTACCATGAGAAAAACCTGTTTCCGCACTCGGGCCCCCACGAGGCTATTTGTTCATCTCTGTTTGGCTGTGCCTTTGTGGCCCAGGGTCCCCCTGAAAGGCGGCTCCGAGCCCCTCTGGACAAGCAGGGCCTCGCGACAGAGCTGGGATGGGACTTACCGTGGGCCCGTGAATAATTGCTGTACACCTAACAATCTCTTCAAAGCACCCCCGTGATAGCGAAGTTCAGGTATTTTTGCAACAATTTGTGCTTTGTGCGAAATTGTGACAGATAAAAGCCGTGGTGAATACAGCGTTATGTACTCCTATTTTTGTATTTCTTAAAACATCATTAAGGCAGCAGGCATGATTTTAAACCAAGACAGTCATTCAACGAATGATGGAAAAATCACTAGGGACACTCCACAGCCTGCCTCCCTGTCATTATGTACGAAGTGGCAAGTCGGGGCTATAAAGCAGATTATGCACCTTCAAAGGCAGAAGTGGGCACTGATTGAACTGGATCCTTGTGCTGGCCCAACGCCTGGGCCGGCTGCATTCCCAGGCCCCAGCACACACGGACATTCAGAGAGAAAAGAGTGCCAGCCAAGCACCATTTGGTAGGTGTGGTTTTGCAGACCCAGAGTCACAGAATTTAGGAACTCAGAATCCCAAATTTTAATCCTGATCCCTGAGCCGGTGTGGTGTGATAACTGCAGTGAGTGAGCTGGCAGATGTGTACCATGCATCAGCCACCCATGTGCCCAGCATCACACATGGCCAGAGCCAGCACACACCTGGCACTGCCTCCTCCTGGAGGCCTTCGCACATGTGGAATAAACTGCTTATCTCATCCGAACCCTACGAAGCAGGAACCATTGGTATCATCCCTGTTTGCAGACGAGGAAACCGAGGCTTGCAGATATTAAGTGACGGCCCTGGTCACACAGGTCCAGCGTGGCAGAAGCAGGACTGGAGCCCAGGCTGGGGGCTAGAGTCTGTGCTGGCAGCTGAGGCAGCCTCCATGGGTTCCCTCATCTACTCTTACCATGAATGTGGGGCCAGCCCTAGGACCTCTGCTTTGGAGCTGAGAACTGAGGCCCCAGAGATGAGTAGGTGGTCATGTTACAGTGGGGAGCTAGTCGGGCATGAGCAGAGCAGGACAGGGCTCCTTCCAATACATACACACACCAGCAATGTCAGGTGACCATCCCATGATGGGCAGGAGGTTGCTTACTGTCTCTATAATAATCACTGGTCACAGCCGGCACTGGGAAACGGCAGTCTCCCTATAAACAGAAACACCGGAAGCTGGCAATCAGCAGCTTCCCAATAAGATCTCAGGGGTTGGGCGAGTGGGCTCAAGCATGCGCATTAAGAGGTGAAATGGTGGCGTTTAACTGGTCTAGGACCTTCCAGGGACATTCGACTGGTAAGGGAAGAACGTCTCAAGTGAGCGTGCGCACAACTCCAGTAAACACACTGTGCATGCTCCCTCCCAACCACCGTGCATGCGGACAGCACACCCCAAGGGAAGAATCAGGGGAGAAGGGACGAAAGACCCCAGAAGCATGCCAACATATAAAACCCAGGCTGGAGGGCAGTGGCGCGATCTTGGCTGACTGCAACCTCTGCCTCCCGGGCTCAAGCGATTCTCCTGCCTCAGCCTTCTAAGTAGCTGGGTTTACAGGGGCGTGCCACCATGCCTGGCTAATTTTTGTATTTTTAGTAGAGACGGGGTTTCACCACGTTGGCCAGGCTGGTCTTGAACTCGTGACCTCAAGTGATCCGCCCGCCTCGGCCTCCCAAAGTGCGGGGATTCCAGGCGTGAGCCACCGCGCCCGGCCAGTGCACCTGTCTTTCAAGTCACCCACCCCGCGCTCTTCCAAGTATCCTTTCCTTCCTTTCCTTCCTGCTCTAAAGCTTTCTAATAAACTTTCCCTCCTGCTCTAAAACTTGCCGAGCCTGGTCTCTCCTTCTGCCTCCTTGGTCCAATTCTTTCTTCTGAGGAGGCAAGAATTGAGGTTGCTGCAGGCCCGTATGGATTTGCCACTGCTAACATACTTTGGTGCCACATGACTTGGATACGTTTTGCTGCTAACAAAACCAAAACCCTCATCTTTAAATCCCAGAGGCCTCGCCCTCTTCCTTCATGGGCCATCACTTCTACATCGGATATCAGTAAATACACTGTGTATGTTCCCTCCTAAGTGCTGGCAGGCCACTGTGCATGCGGACAGCACACCCCAAGGGAAGAATCAGGGGAGAAGGGATGCAAGACCCCAGAAGCATGCCAAGGTATAAAACTCAGGCTGGAGTGCAGGGGTGCGATCTTGGCTGACTGCAACCTAGAGCACCAGACCTAGCCTTCTTTCTGCGGAATGTAGGGGTGACTTGCATTTGTGGGCACTTTATTTTGGCCTTGCCACTAGGATTTTATTTTTTGGCGTGATCAGGGAACATTTTTACACTGCTGCTGGGAATGTAAACTTGTACAGCCGCTATGGAAAACAGTGTGGAGATTCTATAAAGAAGTAAAAGTAGAACTACCATTTGATCCGGCAATCCCACTACTGTATCTACCCAGAGGAAAAGACATGAAAATGATACTTGCACACACGTGTTTATACTTGCACATGCAGCACAATTCACAATTGCAAAATTGTGGAACCAACCCAAATGCCCATCAGTTAATGAGTGGATAAAAAACTGTGGTATGTATATGCAATGGAATACTACTCAGCCATAAAAAGAGATGAATTAACAGCATTTGCAATGACCTGGATGAGACTGGAGACTATTATTCTAAGTGAAGTAACTCAGGAATGGAAAACCTAACATCATATATTCTCACTAGGACGCGAAGGCATAAGAGTGACACAATGGACTTTGGGAACCTGTGGGGAAGAGTGGGAGGGGGTGAGGGATAAAAGACTACAAATAGGGTGCAGTGTATACTGCTCAGGTGATGGGTGCACCAAAATCTCACAAATCACCACTAAAGAACTTACTCGTGTAACCAAATACCACCTGTACCCTAATAACTTATGGCAAAAAAAAAAAAAAAAAAAAAAAAAAATCAAAATCTGAAATCTCAAATCAATGCATAGGTTATTACCTATAGCACCTGCCAGTGGACTTGAGAAGCGAGTCTATTTCAAAGCCTAGCCGAGAAGACTAGCTGATGAGGAGAAACACCAAGCCGGGTGCTTTGCCCCCGAGCTTTCATCAATGAAACAGACAAAATGCTACAGGAAAAAGGAACTCTCTCCTCTTCTCTCTTCATCTTTGATTTTTTTAAAAAAAGCTTAATAAAATCAGCTCTCTGGTAGATCACAGCAAAGTATTACGTGATTCTCCAGCTTAAACATTCTGTGCTTCTACAAAGAAAGCTTTTGCATGAAATGTAGACTCGAAGGGGCCTCTGAGTTCTGGTCAGTGTGCAGGAGAAAGTCGCGGCAGGAGGGAAATCCAGGAGAAAATGCAGGGCGTGCTCAAGGGCCTTTGGAAATGGAGCTCGACGCTGTACACTGAACTGATCTATACTGATCCCGGCTGGGCACCATACCCTCCGCTAGAGCAGCAAGGGCAGGAAGAGGAACGGGTTGGGTCCTGTCCGAACAGGGTCACTCCAGCCGGGAAGTGCACCCAGTCAGGAGCAACAGCACCAGGTGGTGTTGACAACAACATGTGCTTGAAAGTTGGAGAAAAGAGATCCCTGTGTGCGGAGTCTCACAGTAGCAGGTAAGAGAGGAGGGACGGAGCACGAGCTGGAGAGGGAAGCCTCTTTCTTTCACTGACAGTTCAGTGCTTCTCACTGGGCTCACCTGGGGAGCTCTGGAAAATACGACCTAGGTCCCAGCCCTGGAGATTCTGGTGTGACTGGGGTGTCGTCCGGCGCCCGCAGGTTTTAAAGCTCCCCAGATGACGCTGAAGAGCAGCGTGGTCAGGAAGCCCCACCCGGAAGCAGAGATGCCTGTTATGCGCTGGCTTAGGCACAGGTGCCCAAAGACCCTGCCCTGGTTTCTCTGCACTCTCTCAATACCACCTTGAGGGCTGATCTCATCCACTCTGGTAGCTTCAGTTGGTGTCTACGTGCTGACCACACCCAAATGCACATCCAGAGCTCCAGGCCAGAGTTTCCCATTCCCACATGGAATGGGAAGCCTCAGAAGGCCACCTTCCCTCCCTCCATCCTGCCTCCTGCCGGTTCCGTGTGACTCTGCTCCTACCCAAGCCAGAGGCTTGGGTATCCACCCTTGTCTCATTCCCCACGCCTAACAGCCCCACAGTCTATTCATGGCACTTCCTAATCCCTTTCAACTCCAAGTCTTCCATTCTCTCAGCTCCTTGGTGCAAGCCCCCGATTTCCTTCCAACATGGCCTGGGCACTGCTGCCAAGGGACGGAGCTGAAGAGCGAGGAGGGGGCAAGCTCCAAGGGGCCACTGTTCCCTTACAGCTATTTTAAGTTTAAGTCAAAAGCTTCCCTACTTTCAGCCCAAAAGTAAATAAGAACATGAGACGTTGTATGTAAAAAGGTTTACACTTCTTAGAGAAAAGATAATTTGTAATAACAAAGGCAAGACCTTATGGTTTTCAGTACCTCTTAAGAATCTTAGTTTTAGAATTGAAATCAATGGAGAAATCATCTTCACATCAACAACTTTCTCTTCAGATTGGATAAAGAAAATGTACATATACACCATGGAATACTATGCAGCCATAAAAAAAGAACGAGACCATGTCTTTTGCAAGAACATGGATAGAGTGGAGGCCATTATCCTTAGCAAGCTAATGCAGGAACAGAAAACCAAATACCACTTATTCTCACTTATAAGTGGGAGCTAAACAGTGTGAACACATGGACAAAAAAAGGGAACAACAGGTTCCGTTGAGGGTGAAGGTTTGGAGGAGGAAAAGGAGTGGAAAAAATCATTACTGGGTACTGGGCTTAATGCCTGGGTGATGAAATAATCTATACAACAAACCCCTGTGACACAAGTTTACCTATGTAGCAAACCTGCAAACATACCCCCGAAATAAAAGTTAAAAACAAAACAACCGTCTCTCGTCTTAGCTGACTGCACTCGTGGCTGCTGTGGATTACTTCGCACGATGTCCACGTGGCAAGCAACGGGTTTTCCATAGTTCCTATTGGGACCTTTATTTTCTCAACCCAGGTGGGAATTGCAGATGTGAACACCAAGAATTTCAGCGTTAACTTTTCTCTTTCTGCTCTTAACAAACGAAGCTGCGCAGCCTTGAAACAGGAATCGTACTAACTTGGAATGATTGTGAGACTCACAGTCTTGTTTCCAGCATCTGATTCTAAACCAGTTGTTTTGAAAACGGCGGCACTGTTCTGTTGACTGTGACGTCAGTGATTGTTCCTATAAGTTGGAGCTCCTTCAGAACTAATGGGGGAATTCCATGCTTCCTGTATTTTTAACACACACCTGTGAAGGAATTCCTTTCCCTAGTTCACCAGCTTTGGGGATACACAGGTTGTACGGGGCACTCTGGAGTGATGTGGTTTGGAAGGGCTCAATTGTTACCAAACAAAACAGAAAACGCTTCCCAAGGGTGTTCTTGGATGATGATAACAGTACAACTAACATTTGTTTGCAAAGTGCTCTGGCGTCCAGGACACCATTTCCATCCTCGCTGGATACATGCTCCATGTGTGCCAACCACACCCCGCGGCTCTGCCCTTTCACAGATGAGGATGCTGAGGCAGAGCCAGGTGAGGGGTGAGTCATGTGCTGGCCCAGCACCCACAAGGCCTTGCATGGGCCAGGTGGCCACCACATTGCCAGGGGAGACGGGATGCCTATTCCAAAGTGTCTCTCTACCCTTGACCTGTAGCATCCACTACCATCTTTCATCCCAGCAGGAAGAATCCTAAAGCCATCACTGTCTTGCCCTCCAGAGCTCGGATCTCTGGCTTTCCCGACCTTCCCCTGGGGAAGCTGAGGGGCCTGCTGGTCATGGGACCCCTGGTGACCATGTTCAGGTCTGACCGCAGAGAAGACAGGCATGGAAACTGAGGCAGTGTCAAGTGGAAGCTGCTTTGTCCAGGAGGGATGAATGGGACAGAGGCTGCTTCTCTTGGAGAAGAGAAGACTGGAGGCAGGTAGGTTTGCTCTTTTCGAATGCGTGAAAGACTGCCATGGGGAAGAAAGACAGGTTTTGCTAGGTTTGGCCCTGAATGTAGAATGAAGGCTGTTCTTTCATTTCTTCCTTTATAAGACGTTTACAGAAGAGCTTTGATGTGCCAGGCACTGTGCTAGGTGCCAGGGTCACAAAGAGTAATAACGCAGGGTCCCCGACCTCCAGGAGCCCACCTGTGGTAGGGGAGAGCAGACCTGAGGTTGAGGGTGTTCCAAGGAAATCAGGATGTCAGTGAGGGCCACCAACGACAGAAAGGGGAAGTGGGCAGGTGGAGGGAACTAGGAATGGAGACCGCAGATAGCGGTTAAAGCAGACAGGCCTTCCAAGGTCTCCAGAAGATCAGATGGTCTGAAGTGGGGGGTACGGGCCAGGAGCCAGGGCACAGGGTGAGGTGTCCTCACTTGGGGCACACGGGGAGCGCCTGGCACTTCTGTAAGGGGTCAGAAAAGTGCGTGGCCGTGCTACAGAGGTTGCTTGTATCCTAGAGGCCGTGGAAGGCATGGAAAAGACTTAAATCAAGAACTTTGATCCTTTTTATGTTACAGAAAAATCCCTCTGGGGAGTGTGTAGAGGAGGATGTGGTGGGAGCTGTGCCGTCCTCGGGGAGCAGGCAGGTGTGGGCGGTGGCACAGTGAGGACACCTCCCAGGCACGGAGGTGCTGCGGGGCTGCTGCAGGGAGAAGATGAGAGCCCACAGCGGGGGATAGGCAGGGCAGGATGGGGAGGGCAGGACTGGCCAGACTCGGTAACAGTGGGTTGTGGGTTGCGGGAGGGGGCTCGATGCTAGATGCCCAGAGGATGGTAATGAGGAGGTCAGTGTCAGCTGCCATGAGCCCCCGCACAGCGGGGCAGGCAGGGAGGGCTGCTGGGGCCAGAGAGGAGGAGAGAGGCAAGGGCAGGAAAGGCCTCCGAGGCCACAGCAAACCACCAGCAGTGGACGCCTCAAGAGTGGAAGAAGGAATTCCCAAGTAAAGGGGGACAGTGGATGAGGCCGGGAGAGGGTGGCACAGAGCCCGGGGCCACACAGGGAAGACGATGGTACAGGAGGAGGTCTGGGCTGCCAAGGGGCAGCAGCTGTGGAGAGAAGGGACGGGTCTGGAGGGATAGCCAGCCTCGAAACCAGGGCGCCAACGAGCAGGGTGGTGGTGGGGGGGTGGCCAATGGTGGCCCGTGCTGGCCAGAGAGTTTGGTAATGAGGAGGTCACTGGTGGCCTTGGCAGGGAGTGGAGGGGACAGAGCCAGGTGACAGGGAGAGCTCCTGCAGAAAGACGGGCAGACAGTGAGCCTGGGGAGCATGTGGCGCTGGGGTAGTCAGTGCCCAGGAAATGTTTGGGGATAGCACGGGCTAGGGACAGAAGGCAGGAGGACGGGCTGGGAGGAGAAGGGCTCATCTTCCTCGCACCACAGACACCAGAGGGCAGGGTGGCTGCTACTGCAGAAAGTGTGCAGGCCACACAGGAAATGTTTGCAGGCACCTCTGCTGGGAATAAGATCTGCTCTTACGGTTTGCGGAAAAGCGGTGTTCTTTAGTAAAAATCTCAGAATATACAGAATGGCATAAACAACACCTTTCTCCCTCCACCTAGAATCAACCGTCGAACATTTCCTGTCCTTACAGATCCTTTACGAAAATGGGATCTTGTTCAACACATACTGCTTTATGGGCTGCTTTGTTCATGTCATATGAAAGTTATTTCTCCGTTATCAATTTTAACAGGAAGCACCAGGATTAGGGTTCTAATTAATCCCCTGTTTTTGAATGTATAGATGGCTTCCATCTTTTACTACTCCAAATAGTACTTATTTAGGGCACCTGGCTGAGAATTTCCTTAGAATGACTGCCAGGAGAGGCTTCCAGGTGGAGGGGCCCGGACGTTCTGTGCGTGTCGTTTTTACGCGTGCTGTCGCACTGCCCTCCTGGGGGTTCCATCTGTTTACACTGTCCCCAGGAATAAATGAGGGCCCTGGCTCTCCACCCTCTTCTCCTCAACAAGGATTAATAATAAAAAACTCTCTGCCAATTTGCTAATGAAAAATGGTATCCTTTGCTTCTCTAATTTTCATTTAGCTATGAAAAGGCTTCATTTAAATTACCCACAGATAGTCTGAGGTCATGGACAATTACATTAATTAATTCATAATTGAACTTTCCAGAGTTCTGTCGGATAGTTCACTTCGCCTGCCAGTAGAGGGCTCTTCGCTCCTATCAAATATCACTAGAGGGTTTTTGTTTTGTGTCAATTATGAAATAAAGACAAATCTCCACCGTGTGCTTTTTCAAATGCTAGCAAGTTCTAGCAAACAACTAAAGACGTCTCCATCCACATGCATTTTATGGGATTGGTCTTTTGTATTTTCCAAAGAAACACTGTCAAACCTTCACCATCAGAATTAGATTCTCGGGGGATAATGGCTCAACAATTAAAACCTGTTTGTGTTTCGGCACGCATAGGTTATGAAGATGCTCTGCCCAGATGACCCCTGGACATTTTGGAGGTTCTCTCTCAAAGGATCCTATTTTGCTTGCCAAGGAGAACTGCAGGAAAAAAACAGCTACTTTTTTTTTTTCCAGCTGCTGTGTCTCAGCTGAAACTCATTCACTCATTCATTCATCCCACACGTATTTACGGTGCATCTGAGAGCTCTGTGGTAGGAGGCAGGGGTGTCTGGGAGTTGGGAGACATGGTCCCTGCCTGTGGAGGCTGCAGCTGCCTGTGTCTGAGTGGGTGACGCTGAGTGAGGTGCTGCGGGGTTAGGGAGCGTGCAGGGGAGTAAGGCTTATTTGCAGGGGGAGGGGGTTCACTTTCCCATACTGTGGTCACTTGGATTCTGTCTAAATAGTTCATGTGACATTTTGGCCTGCATTTCCACTATTGAAAAATTATATTTTAAGTTTCTTTTTCCTTGTAATACCTTTTATGTACTTGCAGAGGTTACTTCAAGTCCTCACTGCAGTTAGTTGGACATAAACCATAAATGATCATCAAAAGAAGGGCAGAGGTACACTAGAAAGAGAAGCCTGGCTGGGCGGACCCGGGGTGGGATGGGAGGTAAACTGAGGCAGAGCAAAGCACCAGAGAGGAGCTGGGATGCAGGGGCTCACAGGAGAGACTGGGCAGAGTAACTAGGACAGGACATGCATATATGTGTGTGTATATGTGGTCAATGTGTGTGTCAGTGTATGTGAGTGTATGAGTGTGTGTGCATGTGCGTGTGCATGTTAGTGCGTATGAGCGTGTGTTAGTGTGCACGTGTGCGTGTTAGTGTGCATGCGTGTGCATGTATGTTAGTGTGCGCGTGTTTGTGTGCATGTGTGTCGGGGGCAGGCTGGTGCTAGTAACAGGCACATGTCGATGCAATCAGTGCATCTCCAGACTGTGTTCAAGGGGAAGGTGTTGGATGGTGGGGGGCGTCAGGCTTACAAACCACCTGAACTTAACTCTTGAAGCCCCATCTCCTCCTCAGCCCTCTGCCCACCACACTAGGGCTAATGAATTCCCGCCAGGTGGCACGGACTCTGGCCAGCTTGGCGAAGCCTGTGTGCAAAGCCATTCTCAACTTCCCAAGGCACCTCCATCGCCTCCACCCCGAGTGTTTCCGGGTTGCCTAAACATTTTGAATGCTTGTGGCCTCAAACCCTGGTCCGGCATCGTCCCCACTGCCCCGATACAGAACACCTGCGGATGCCACGCTGTGGTTTTGGTGATTGACAGCCTGCAGAGTGTGTTTCCACGCCTGACTGACACACAGCGCCCGGGGCCTCCACAGCCTGATGCCCTCCCCCCGTGGGGTGCTCCCTGTCGTCACTGGACAGGTAGAGCGGGATGTGTATCCCGGGTCCTGGAGAAGCCTGGCCCTCGTTTCCTTCCTCCTGGGAGTCCCTTTCCCACGGCAGCCTCTGACACAGCCGGACCTGGCTACATGGCCCACCGTGGTCTAGGGGCCTTTCGTGTTCTTTTTTCTCCTTCTTTCTTTGCGGGTGCATGTGTCTGAATTCCGAGAAGTTTCCTGTGTGTGGGGGTCTAGGTCTCCCTCCCCGCCTGGGCCCCTCCCCGGTGTCTGGTTTGACGTGGCCTCCCAGGACTGACGCCGATGTTCCAGGCAGTGGACACAAGGGCAGAGGCCTCACTGGCCGTGCAGAGGCCTGCACCCCCACCCACAGCGGGTTTTGACGGACTCTGGGCGCTAGTGAGGTGTCTGTCTGGGTTCCTTACTGTAGCACATGGTGGGTGTGGCCCCCTGTGGGGCGTGGAGAGTGGGGAGGCCCTGCCTGTGTGAGAACAGGTTCTGTGGGAGCTGTCTGCACTTCCTCCTCCCTTTCGTCGGGAACTGAAAGCTGCTCTGAAAAATAAAGTCTATGTAAAGAACAAAAGGTTCTGAAGCCATGTGCACGCCCCTCCTCAGCCTGCAGCTGCCTCCGCACACAGCTGAAGGGGAGCCTGGCCTCTTCATGGATGACGCGCTCAAGACTCAGGGCATTGGCCTCCCACCATGTCCACACCTGAGGCTGCACCGGCGTCGCTAAATCCTGCGTCCCTCTCCCCTGTCCTTGCTCCTCTCTTCCCTCTCCCCCTGTCCTTGCTCCTCTCTTTCCTCTCCCCCTCCTTTTTGATCAGCCCTGTTTTGGTGGCCAGGTGTAGGCCTTGCATCATCCTTACTGATATCCACCTTGTAAAATGAGACTAACATATTTATTACACTAATTGTACATTTGTGTGTGTGTGTGTATGTGTGTGTGTGTTTTAAATACAATCATCCACAAATAGCAGCAATGTCTTTGTCTGGGTTATTAATCAGGAAGAGAAGTCTTCTCCTATAGGAACATTCCTTCTATGAGCTACAGAAACTGGCCAGGCGACCCTGCGGACACCTGGACTCGCCATCCACACCACCACACACCACATCTGGGCGAGAGCCCTTGGTGTGCTGCCACAGGCTGCTGGCTGTGAGCCCACCGAGGAGCCGGGTGGTGGTACTGAGCCGGGTGGGTGGTACAGGGGCACAAGGGCATTGAGGGTCCCTTTTGTCCAGATGCTGCAGACCCCTGTGGGCCACGTGTTCTACAGTGGACACTGCCTCGGCCCCATTCTCCCAGGTCCTCACTCTAACTCAGCCCTCAGGGGCCAGGTCGCCAAGCAGAGGGCAGGAAAGCAGAACCTACGAACCTCCGGGGGCAGAGAGGACCCTTGCCCAGGACCAAGAGGGCCGCTGAAGCGTCCTCTGGTCCAGCCTCCTACCCTGCGCCCTGCCCTGGCCTCCCCTTGCCTCTCTAATGAGAGGTCTGGAGGGTGGGGGCAGTCTCAGTGGCAAGGGGGATGCAGGAAGAAGCAGAATGGCCTTCAGTTGCTTCACCGTCTCACACTGGGATATTCCCAGCAGACTCGCTGGCCCGGGAAGAGCCTTATCCCTGTGTCTTGTGGAGGGCACAGCCTCCCACAGGGAGGGGCACGCGGAACCGAGGCTTCCCCAGAGGCCAGCCGGGGGGCCATGCGATGGTCTTGGGGCCCAACCTGGACTGAAATCCAGAGGTCAGTCCTCTGGTTCTTTTGCATTTTTGTTGAAATTCAGCACTCTGAGTGTCAGTTTTCTCATCTGTAAAATGGGGATGTTAATTCCTACCTCATCAGAGCTTTGATGCAATTAAAAGAGAAAATATGTGTAAAACGCCTTAGCGTGTGCCTGACTCCAGGGCAGAGGTCAGAAAAAGCCACTCCCACTCCTCTGTGCCCTGATTTACTGTTATACAGACTCAAGGAGACTGGCACCTGGGGTGGGTGATAGGCAACAGCCCTGCCTTACAAATTCTTTTACCTGTGAAATGCTTATTGCATGTTCATCATTTGTCAAATATTTATTAAATGGTTAGACAAATATTCCTTATATTTCCAAGATATGTATATTCTTTTCTATGTATAGCTTTAGTAGTATAGGGAATCTGAAATAATAGTCATTTACTTGTAAACGCATTTCTTAAAAAGGAGACGCTTCCCCTCACCCCTCACTCATTATTCTATTAGTTACTGTGTGTAAAATAAAGAAATCTTCCAAACGCAATGATCACAAAATGGATTTGAATTTACGGTTGTGCAACCAATCGGAGACTCATTTTCCCTGCGTGCTTCCACGGTGCTATGAGTAAGGCGAATGCGACCTGCCTGAAGTGAGAAATGACGAGTATTTCCCAGCAGTTTCATGATTTTGCCTCTCGAGATTAACTTGGTAACAGGACTTCTCTCTAGGAAGACTCCATGAGGAATCAGGCCCTTCTGTTATTTCACCTTCTCCCGCAAATGCCACCAACCATATTTTGCTGCCCTCGAGCCACGACCCGTGTTCTGTGGCTCACACGGCACAGTCAGGCACTCCAGCTTCCTGCCGCCCATGTACCAGCACGAGCATCCTGTCCCCCCTGCCTGTGGTTAATTAAAAGCAAATACTTCTTTGCAATGCAGATAGCTGCTCTGTCAGTCACACTGGGACACGGTGGCCTCACTACACACAATTTTTAATTGAATGGCTCCCACTCCTGAGACCTCTGGGTCTTTCATTAATCAGTTATATACACAAGAAAGGTGAAGCTTAATGAGGTGTGTGTCAGGCACTCTGACATGAAGTGGCCCAGGTGGGTGACTGTGGTGCTCCACATTTTAATAATTTGACACCCAGCATTTTGCGGTCCACACAATGCCAGTTTGTGATCATTCTAATAGATGCAAAGATCACTTCTCTGGTATCAAGACAAAATCTCTCAGCAGCAGGAACAAAGACTTTCCTAGAGTGAGAACAGAAAGATCACATCCTTGCTCTGTCCTAGATTCACACCAGGAGCTACTAAACTGTTTGGTGGGTCGGAAAACAGATACTTAACTCAGTCCTACTTCAGTGAGCAGCTGTATAATGCAGTTTTGAAACTTGGAGGCTCTGGAGCCAGACTGTGTGAGATCCTATCATTGCACTGCAACCAAGAAAATTACTAAAATGACTTTTGCCTTAGTTTTCTTATCAGAAAAATGGGTATAATGATAATGCCTACCTCATAGAGTTGTTGTAAGGACTGAATGACTTAATACATAGTGATGTATGGAACAGTCTAGGATATGTGGATGCTTACAAAACACTAATATTTTTATACTTATGTGCTTCTGTCTGTTACTTGACAATGTCAAATGTCAACAAAATTTGATGTTTAGAATGAACAAATTTAGGTGTTCTTTTGGGCAAAAGGATGGGTTCATTTTATCTTTCCTCTGAAGAACTTAGTGCTTACTGGTAGTTAAGCACATGGAGGCCACAAGTCAGGTTGCCTGGCTTCAAATTCCAGCTCACCTTCAAATCATTGGCTAATTTTAGATGTGTGCTTGCGTGGGGGAAGATTCTAAGAAGCTCTGTGAAAAGCAATAGATGAAAAACTAAAAGAACGGAGCACATCCCTCAGCTACTGCCAAGTCAGAGGAGCTTGGTAAACAGGCTTTCCATTGAAACCTTGGACTAAAGACCATCTTCCAGGATGAAGAGATTTGCTTTGGACCACAGACAAAGCCAAAATAGACCCATATTAACAAAATGGAAAACGAAGCCTCTGCAAGTTCAAGCTGATCAGCCAGTAATTTAACTGCCTGCTAGAACAAAGCCCCGCTTGCTTCAGAGGCTCCACAACGTACCATCCACAATGTCTAATATACAGTAAGAATTATCAATCAGATGGAAAAACAGAGAAATGTGACACATGGTCAAGGGAAAAGCAGTCAAATAGAAATAGGCCCCATTATGACCCCGGTTTTGAAATGAGCACATAAGGGCTCTAAAGCAATTAAGTTCAAAGACTTGAAGGAAAAAGATGGTCATATGAAATGGGCGGATAGAGAACTCTGCAGAGAAATGAAAACGAGTAATAAGCAAATGTAAGTGCTAGAAATGAAAAGCAAAAGATAAGAAGATCAGAAATAAAAAATAAGCCACAAGATGGGCTGAATAGCAGATTAGAGATGGTAGAAGAAAGGGTAAGTACATTTGAATACAGATTAATATCCAATGTGGGAACTAGAAAGAACAGAACCTCAGTGACTTGTGGAGCAATATCAAGCAGTCAAATGTGTATATAATTAGAGCCTCAGAAAGAGAGGAGACAGAGAATGAAGTAAACACAAACTGGAGAAAATAATGGCCCAAAGTTTCTAAATTTGATTTAAAACATATGTTTACAGCTTCAGTGAACACAGTGAGCTACAAGCAGTATAAATACAACAACAACAACAAAAACCAAAACCAAACACGAATGTCTAGACACACCATAGTCAAACTGATGAAAATCAAAACAGATAAAATCTTATAACTATTCAGAGAATAATGACACAGGAGATTGCACAGGAGATAGAATTATCTATCTACACATTACACACAGGAGATAAATAATTCAAAAATTTGTTAACTTTTCATAAGAAACAAAGAAGGCCAGAAGACAATGGAATAATGTCTTAAGAGTGCTGGAAAAAAGGTCAACCCAGAATTCTACATCCAGCAAAAATATCCTTCAAAAATGGAGGCAATGTAAAAATATTTTAAGATAAATAAAATAGAGGCCAAGAAAATTTGTTGTCAGCAGACCTACACTAAAATAAATGCTAAATGAAGTTCTTTAGCTGAAAGGGAAATGATACCAGGTGAAAACTTAACTTGACAGAAACACAGAGAGTACTAAAAACAGCAAATACATGGAGATGTATAAAATACTGTATTTCTTCTCTCTTAATTTTTTAAAAATACAAATGACTGTGAAATGCAAAATAACATTCTATTGTGGTATATATAACATTTATAAATGTAAAATGTATAATAAGAAAATGAAGGACAGAGATAACAAGTGGATTATGTTGTCACAAGATTCTCATATTTTATGTAAAATACCATATTAATTCTACATAGACTGTGATAAATTAAGAATGACTACAGTAATCCGTAGGCCAGCACTGAAAAATAAAATTTAAAAAGACCAAAAAGAAGGCAGGAAAAGAGAAGCTGAATGAAAGAGGAACACATGGAGAACAAATAGCAAAATGGTAGACCTAACTCAATCATTTAAGTAATTGCATTTAAAATAAACGGAGCAAATGCTCCAGTGAAATGACATATGTTGTCGGATTGAATAAGAAAGCAAACCCAACTGTGTGCTATCCATAAGAAATGCACTTTAACTATAAAGATATAGACATATTGGAAATAAAACAGCATAAAAATATACCATATACCCTCAGCATAAGAAAGCTGATGTGGCTCCATTAGTATCAGACCAGGTAGATTTCAAGACATGGAGTATTTCCAGGACAAAAAGGGTCATTTCATAATGATAAAATAATCAACCAGGAAGGAAGACATAACAGTCCTAAACGTGGATGTATCTCATAACAGTGCTTCAACATATGTGAAGCCACTGACAGTACTACAGGGAGAAATATAGAAATGCATATAGTTGGAGAGCTCCTCAAAATTCTCAGAAATTTTGAAATACTAAAAAATACAAAATTAACCTAAACAATGAAATGAACCAGTGAAACCGATAACTAAATGAAAGGTACAGTTGATCGATCCTTAAACACTCGTTTGAACTGTGTGGGCGCATGTATACACAGATTTTCTTCCACCTCTGCCACCCTTAAGACAGCAAGGCCAACTCCTCCTCTTCTTTCTACTTCTCCTCAGCCTCCTCAATGTGAACAAGACAAAGATGAAGACCTTTATGATGAACCACTTCCACTTAATGAAGAGTAAATAGATTTTTTCTTCTCTATGGTATTCTTAATAACATTTTCTTTGCTCTAGTTGATTATAAGAATACAGTGTATAATACATACACCATACAAAGTATGTGGTATTCAACTGGTTCTGTTATTGGGAAGGCTTCCAGTCAACAGTAGGCTATTGGTAATCAGCTTTGTAGGGAGTGAAAAGCTATATGTGGATTTTCAACTGCACAGGGGATTAGCGCCCCAACCCCTGTGTTGTTCAAGCATCAACTATAGGTAAATGACTTGAATATAAATTTCAAAAAAAAGTTGTACAATGATCATATGTGCATGAAAATGATGGTTACACATTGCATACTCCACAGATTCCTCTCTGAACTCCTTCCTTACAAGCACGAGAGAAAAGGAGAGTGGCATGTCCTGAGTTGCTGCAGTGGGAGGGACCATGTGGCTAAGGGAAGAAATCCTACTACTGTCACTCTCTCGTTTCTTGGTGTATTAGCATGACACTAAGGAGGAGACATTCCTGTCCATTTATCATTCCTGTAAACTGCCTCGTTGATGAGCATCTCTCATGCTTTAGAGCCCCTCAGAAAGCAGACACAGAGCCAACACCCGACCTCCAATATGGGACAGTGTTTGCTACCAAGTAGGTTTTGATACAGTAAAAGCTGGCATGGCAGTTAACTGAAATGAATAGCATAAGGCTAACCTGGAGGTTCTGAAGCAAGTAGAGATTAAATTTTGTAAAGCCTTCGTATTAAATATAAAATATTCTGTATCAAAGTTCTTTCAAACACATTCATTTTGTGATGATAAAATGGAGACCCAGGGAAGCTAGCAGCTTAGCTAAGATCACAGAGCTGCTCGGATCCTGTGATATCACCGCATCTTTACATTACTCTGGTTGGCTTAGGTGCCTGCAGGCTTCTCCATCACGCCTGTGTGAGGAGTGCACAGAAGCACAGAAGGTACCATACCTTGGTAACTCACGTCATGTAAGGAAGAATCCAAATAATGCAAATATCTCTACCTGATGTCAATTATTAAAGTGAGGTGGGCCGAACAAAGCAATTGTGGGTTTAATTTTCAATGAGACATGAAAGCATTTCCAGAAGGGTTCCTGTGGCAGAGGGAGGGTGATCAGGACGGCACGGTAGGGTGCTTATGGAAAGAAAGAAGTTGTTTCTAATTGTGTGTGTTTGGCCATATGCAATAATGAAGTAATTTTCAGGAGTAGACAATGAGGAAATTTAAGAGAGTCATGCTTGTCTGCCAACAGAAATTGTCTGCAGGGTTTGGAAATGTAATTTGAAAGAGGGAGGAGAGTTGGAAACCAAGAAATGTAATCAATACCTTGAAGACTGCATGCAGCATCATTTGGAGGCCATTTTTACCAGGGTATTTCCCAGCAATGTTAGAGGAGGACAAGTTGAAGAGGTTGGCTCCCGTTTCGGTGCAGATGGCATGGACCAGCATTTTCTTCCCTACCCCAGACGGCCCGGCTAACAGCAGCGATTTCACCAAAGGAGCTTTTTCATGCACTGCTGCAGAACCTAAAAAAGGCAGAGGCAAGGTGCTAATGTTCTGCCAAGAAAATCAGTGGTTCTTCAACTAGGATAACTCAAGGTCAAAACGGCATCGTGTGACCCCACTTTCTGCAACAGTGATAAAGGTGTCGAAAGCATTTCAAACCAGAGACACGCCTCCATCCCAGCCGGCTCCGTGACACTTTTAATTTGTATGTCAGGGCTCGTGGTGGAGCCATAGGGTCTCTGCGGGTCCTTAATGCCCTTCTTCTCCCCCTCTCCACATCAGTATTTCCCCGAAAATCATAATTTTTAAAGAGCATTCCTGCAATAGCTCACCTTTGGCTGTTTTCTTTTTCTTTTTCTTTTTTTTTGAGTGCTTTCTCTGCTTGTCAGCAGCAGCATTAAATTCTTTTCAAGCTTGGGAAGAGGAATGTGGAGACACAGACGATAAGGTTGACTAAGTATTTATTTCCTTGCAACCCTCTTGCCTACCATTTAGTGATTCTTGTGAGATAAAGGGAAGACGGATCCAGGCAGCAGTAGCCTGAACTTCTTTCTCCTGCCCTGATTTCTAGCTGTCAGTAGCGGCAGAGTTAACCTGACACTTGATAATAAAGTGACTTGGATGATTAGAGTCATTCGGAGGTTCATGCCCTGTGTTCTCCACCACTGTCAATTTCCTTAGTGCCCAGAAGGGACCTCGGGTGTGGGTCTTCTCCACTGCAGAGAACACAAGCAGAGCAGGTACTGGGCACAAAGCAACTGAAAAGTGAATGGGATTAAATTCTGGAAAGTGCTGCGATCAAATCATTTACTATCATGTTAGTTTGCGTTCTGTCACTTAATGGGCTCTTTTTGATAATCTGTAAATGCCAATAAAATGATTATGCTTTTCTTTTTTCTTGTATAATTGAAAAGATAGAGAAACTTTAAGTGATGACTGGACATGTCATTCTTATGGCTACCTACCATTCTCCACATAAACTCAGAAAATGGTTTTGAGCAAATTCTCTTCAAAATGTAATTCAATGAGCATGCTTTTTTTGTGGTTAGTAAGGGCTGCGGCAATCTAACGGGGTAAAGGAGAGACTTTTCCACAACAGGAGAGAGATGCCATTCATGTGCCCTGCATTGGACACCTGGGTATCAAAGGCTGCTCTGTGTTGGCCCTGGCTGGGAGCTAGGGCGGGCGCCCGTGGGAGTGGGGGCTGTGGTGGGGAGTGACACAAATGTGGAAAAGACTCAGGGTTTGCTGTGGACAGTTCAGGCCGGGGGGGAGCTGAACCTGAGTTGCCATAATGAGAACGGGAGGCAAGCGGTGCGAAGGTCCAGGAGAGCCACAGGGAGTTCAGAGAAGAAACTGCTCCCCATGGGGGACTCAGGCTGGACTTCCAGGAGGGGGTGGCCCCTGGGCTGGCCTCTGAGGAACGGGCAGAACGGTAACACGCAGTGAGGGGGTGTGTGGGCAGGCTTCACGTGGGGCCGGGAAGCCAGGCTGGCACAGGGAGGGGTGAGGAGCCAGCGGTCAGGGACCTGAAAGGTGGTGTGGGATGGCAGGTGCCAGGGGTGCTGGCTGAAGCCAGGGGGCCGGGAGAGGTTTCTGGGAGCGGGGCAGGGAGGAGAGAACAGTGCTGAGGACAGAGTCTTGGGTTGGGAGGGGCGGCAGGAGGCAGAGGAGCAGGGGCGGGTGAGTGGCCCTGGGAGAGTGTGTGGCAGTGACACGGGAAGTGGCCTTCCAGAGAAAGGAGGTGGTCACCAAGGTCACCCAGAGATGTGAAAAGGGTGGTCCCAGGGAGGCCTCTTCCACTGGGGCCTGGCTGACCTCAGGGAGGGCAAAGGTGGGCAGAGGGCCCAGGAGCTGGCAGGACACACGTGTGCCAGTGTCCACAGCTCTTCCTGCCCCTCTTGTAGAGCTACCAAGAGACACAGTACGGTTCCAGTTTTCCCACCTGAGCCCTGTTCAACTTTCCGAGGATTAAGAGATAACAAGGAGGCCGGGCGCGGTGGCTCAAGCCTGTAATCCCAGCACTTTGGGAGGCCGAGACGGGCGGATCACGAGGTCAGGAGATCGAGACTATCCTGGCTAACACGGTGAAACCCCGTCTCTACTAAAAAATACAAAAAACTAGCTGGGCGAGGTGGCGGGCGCCTGTAGTCCCAGCTACTCGGGAGGCTGAGGCAGGAGAATGGCATAAACCCGTGAGGCGGAGCTTGCAGTGAGCTGAGATCCGGCCACTGCACTCCAGCCTGGGCGACAGAGCGAGACTCCGTCTCAAAAAAAAAAAAAAAAAAAAAAAGAGATAACAAGGAGGCCAGTGTTCTGTGTCCTCAACCCAGTTTAGCCCCTTCCTAGCCCTGTGACTCCAAGGAAGTGCCTCTGCATCTTGGAACTGCTTATGAATCAGTAAAAGCTGGACCACATCCACCTGGAGGCGTCTGGCAGGAGATGAAACAGCGGGCATGGTTTCTGCTCTGGGAGCACGCCTCCTCCCTTCACTTCTCCGTGATCTCGTGTGGCAGTAATACCTCCAGGAGGGTGGGTGGATGCTGACCAGACACTTCCTGGGCTTCCCCTTCTCTACCAAGGTGGTTTCAGAGTCTAAGCCCCAGCCCCAGGCTGCAGCCAGGGTCTCCTGGCCAGGTATGTAAGCGGCCACGACATGTTCTCAAGGTCCTCTGCTGAGTGGCCGGGTTTTTAGTCTGGGCAGTGGCCACCATTTATATATATATACACACACACACACACACACACACATATATATGTATATAAAATATACACATATATATGTATATAAAATATACA